>NW_026067938.1:3760185-3762668 GCF_014885135.2 Alexandromys fortis | reverse complement strand
AAGGGGGGGGGAAGAGACAGAAATCTTTAATAAATAAATAAAATAAGGGAAAAAAAAAGAAAAAAAAAAGAACTGAGGTAGGCTGTTCTACAGTGCCAGTACACGGGAAACGGACTACTGAGCTAAAGACAATGGAGCCAAATCAAGTCAATGTCTTCTAAACAGAAGCCCACCAACTATCATTTAAATGTCGGTCAGACACTTCTCCAAGATGCAGTTGATTTATAAGTTTTCTGCATGAATCCCAGACACACTAAATTCTGAGGGGGGGTTGAGTTATAGGGTCACTCTGTTCTTATGTACCCCACATTTCTGCAAGAGAATCTGTAGAAATTTGATTTATTTAATCCCATCAATTTGTTGGTGCTCTGGTCCAGAACTTTTCTTGACAACACTGTACAGAACCCATGTGTAGAAACAGAGATGGACCCTTAAACTCCATCTCGTAGGTCAGTGTGTGCATGGCACTGCTCTGACTCAGTGAATTTACCCACTGCACAATTAAAGGATTGTGACTCACATCTGTTAGGTGAGAAAATTTTCCTTTATTTATGACCCAGTGTGAGAAGAGAGGGTCATAATTTAATGAATTTTTCCCCCTCTGTGCTTTTTGTTCACTTTTTGTAAAGCAGCCAAAATTTCTCAACAGTGTGGAGCAGAGTGTATGGAAACTTCAGGTAGCTGAAACTGATGTTAATAGGGTAGAGTTGATGACTGTTTCTGGCTGGCATAGCAGTAGTGACTGGGTCAGCCAGGTTATGCATGGCTTCAGTAAATGCTTTGTCCCTGGCAGTAAGGAGAGAATGATAAGGAAACAAAGCTTAGTTGGGTCCTTCTTTTGACTCCAAGGCCACTCTCCTCCCCTGGACATCAACTTTTTTCTTTTTCTTTCCTTCCTTCCTTCCTTCCTTCCTTCCTTCCTTCCTTCCTTCCTTCCTTCCTTCCTTCTTTCTTTCTTTCTTTCTTTCTTTCTTTCTTTCTTTCTTTCTTTTTTGTTACACTCTGGTGCCATCACAAAATCTAACCACCTTTTCTCCTCTTTTGTATGGCCTCCTTTCTTCTTACACCGCCACCATTGCCACTATGAAGAAAGCCTATCCCTTAGATTTTCTGCATTTTATTATCCAACAAGAACTTATATCCACCAAGAGACAAAGATGAGATGGTTGAAAACATTTCATTCTGATTAAAGACTCTATAGGTGGAATCAAGGCAACTGTAGATTAATGTGGTGTGGGGTCTTAAGTGGTGAACTCAGCTGAGTTTATTTCCTCATTATGAAATGATGCTGACATTTCACAGCTCCGTATCCAGGAGTCCCTCAGTTTTTAGTTCCTAGAACTATCTGCAACGGGATAAATACTCAAACTGCTGGACAAAAATTGGATTCTTAAAAATCAGCAAGAGTTCAGCGACTTCTGCTTGTCACATTCATGGATGTTTTCCCATGTTGCTTTTGGACTACAAGGTTGTACACTTTGCTACCCTTTTTACACAAATGTGTTTCTTATTTCACATTTGGTGAGGCTGTTGATTTGAATTCGTGTGCTTAGCTATTTCTGAGAAGAGTCTTTTTTCTTCTCTTTTAAAAATGATTCTTGTCTTAACTTTGCCTTTTATTGCAGAGTGTATCAATTTCTCAGAACTTAACAAAGTGGTTGAGATATTGCAAAAACTGGCACCGGATGCTTCCTGGCTCTGCCACTTTCTTGGCAAGGAATATGAAATCTCTGAGCTTAGGTTTTTTTTGATGAGAATCATTTATGTGGAAGTGTCTTATAATTTAAGGGGTAAAATTACGATGTTTAAATACCAGCCATGGTGTATAATAGTTATTTAAAAAACACAAATTTTCTTTCTCCTTTACTGTTTTATAGCCTCTATGCTAATTGACTTCTTGGCAGCCCATCAAAAGCATCCTAGGTTCATACCAAGTGTGTGTTCAAATTTTGGTTTTGTAATGATCCCTTTTGGCACATATTTATACCACATTTAACCATGAGCTGTTGCTATCAGTGACAAATATTTTCCTGATATTATTATTTTACCAACTGCTATGCATTGCTTTTATTATCTTTTTTCATTCTGGTCACAAGAAATGCTATTGTTTGGGCAGAATGAACTTGTTGAAAACATTCATTCCGAATGATCCCTTTTTTGGAAGAATATATAAGTATAGATATTGCTTAAAAGAAAACATTTCAACAAATAATAATACCAAACTCAAAATTGTTTCTTTTTTTTATTTTGCGAACTGTAATCTGAAGATTCTCTTCAAATCAAACCTACCAAATTATCTGGCTCTAATGGGAATTTTTAGTCACAATTTTTTATTTAGTTACAATGTACCACTAATAACAAAGTTCAATGTGTTTGACTATATTCTTCTTTGGTAGCTTTGAATTAATAGAAACTCAATGTGTGTGTGTGTGTGTGTGTGTGTGTGTGTGTGTGTGTGTGTGTGCATGTATGCATGTGTATGC
>NW_026067938.1:3659134-3759961 GCF_014885135.2 Alexandromys fortis | reverse complement strand
TACTTACATGTTACACTATGGCCTTTTGGATGTGAAGTATAGTGGAAATAAAATACCAATAAAGGTTAAAATAGAGAGTACACACATGTAATATGTTAGAAAGCCAATGAAGACATTTCAAAACCAAATTAAGGCTGGGATATAATTTGTTTGGTAATGTAGCTTGCCTTACCAGCATGCAGACAAAAGTTTGATCCTCAGAAGCCACATTAAAAAAAAAAAAGGCCAAGAATAGGTAAAAATAGCAATCTTACCAAAAGTAAGTAAAGCTACAGATTTAATGCAACACCTATCAAAATCCCAGAATATTCTTCACAGATCTCAGAAGGCTAATACTCAACTTTATACAGAAAAACAATAAACACAGGATTGCCCAAACAATCCTGTACAATAAAGGAATGTCTGGAGGTATCACCATTCCTGACCTCAAACACTACTATAGAGTCAGAGTAATGAAACCAGATTTGTATTGGCATAAAAATAGACAGGAAGACCAATGGAATAGAATCAAAGACCCTGTTATCAACCCACACAGGTATGAACATCTGGTTTTTGACAAAGAAGCTAAAATTATAAAATGAGAAAAAGAAAGCATCGTCAACGAATTATGTTGGCATAATTGGATGTCAGCATGTATTAGAATGCAGATAGATCCATATCTATTGCTATGCACAAAACTTAAGTCCAAATGGATCAAAGAACTCAACATAAATCCAGGCACACTGAACCTCATAGAAGAGAAATTGGGAAGTAGCCATGAAGGCATTGGTACAGGATACTACTTCCTAAATATAACTCCAGCAGCACAGACACTGAGAGCAATTAATGAATGGGACCTTCTGAAACTGAGAAGCTTCTGTAAAGGAAAGAACATCGTCAAGAAGACAAAACATCAGCCTACAGAATGGGAAACAAATCTTTACCACCCCCACCCCTGAAAGAGGCCTGATCTCCAAATTATATAAAGAATTCAAGAAACTGAAAATCAGACCACATATCCAATATAAATGGGGTACAGATCTCAACAGAGAAATCTCAAATGGTTGAAGGACACTTAAGGAAATATTCAACCTCCTTTGCCATCAGCGAAATGCAACTCAAAATGACTCTGAGATTCCATGTTACACCGGTCAGAACGGCTAAGTTCAAAAACTGTGATAGCATCTTATGCTGTAAAGGATGTGGATGAGGGGGAACACTCCTCCATTGCTAGTAGGAGTATAACTTATACAGTCATTGCAGTAGGTTAGTGCATCACCATAAGGTCATGGCCTACCAGCAAAAATTCAGCACATCTGTCTCCAGCCGCAGCTCCATGGCTTCTCTCTGACTCCACCTCCTTTCTCCCAGCATTCTGTTTAGTTTTCCCAGCCTAGATCAGTCCCCCTATTGATCTGCTATAGGTCCAAAGTCATTCCTTTATTAACCAGTGATATCCACAGCATACAGATTAATAGAGATGGGTTAAATTAAGATGTTAGAGTTAGCCAATAAGAAACTAGAGCTAATGGGGCAAGCAGTGATTTAATCAATACAGTTTCTGTGTGGTTATTTTGGGGCGAAGCTAGTGGAATGGCTGGGCTGAACAAGCAGGCCCTCATGCTTTACTCTTTTTACATTGGCTAAGTTTCTTGACACTAACCTACTGCAATGATTAAACCAATGAAACTAATGTGCTAATACACACACACGAGCATGCACACACTCACACACTCACATATGTACACATTCACACACACACACACCTATAAACACACTCATACACACACACAAACATTGGAGTCAAGCACCATTCCTTAGCTGTGCCATGATCAGGTTAAACTTATATTATATATTGTGTTGCTTCTTCCAAAAGTTACCTGCTTATAGGACAAACCGGATAGTGACCCCAAAGAAATGCAAATACCACATGATTTCAAATGATTGCGATTGCTGCTGCTGAGCTGGAATTCAATAAACTACAGAACAAAATAAAGATTTGGTGTTTCAGCTATTGCTGAAGGCGGTCTCTCATTATGCGTATTTCCCAGTGGTGTGAGAGGTGAACAACATAAGCTCTAAGGGAAGGGTACAAGTAAAGCCAAAAGCGACTGTAGAGATCGTGGAGAAGAGAACAGTATGATTTGGGGAGACATTAACTCCTCTCAATATACCTGTCCAAACAGTCAGTAGAGTGAATGAAGTCAAGAGTTCAGTAGGCAGGGTCTGTGAGTGGAAACACCCTTCACCAAGCCGCCAAGCCCAACAATCTGTGCTCAATGTCCAGGGACCTCATCGTGGAGAAAAACCAAGCACTTCCTCCAAGTTGTCCTATGACCTCCACACAGGTGCTTAGCAAGCTAACAACACACTTTCCCGCACAAATATACAACCGAAAAAGAAAAAAAAAACATGTAAAATGCATTCAGGAAGTGAGGATTTTACTCAGCCTTGTCTTGTTCAAGTTCAGCTCAGAGTGGTCTGTGATCATATACCATCTTAACATAGCAAAAAAAAAAAAAAAAAAAAAAAAAAAAAAAAAAAAANAAAAAAAAAAAAAAAAAAAAAAAAAAAAAAAAAACTGAAAAAATTTTCAGAAATCCAAACAAACAAACAAAAAGAGTTGGGGGAAAATAATGCTGAAAAAATAATACATCAAGTTCTTAAAAGACCTGAGGATGACTTTATATTTAGCCCATTATAATCTTTGATAGACAGTGACTGTGAGCTTGAGGATATATAAACTAATAGAAATGCTAGGAACACCACAAAGAGTTTATAGAAGAGGAAATCACTGCTCTACTGATTTTCAAGTATTGAATATATGAATTGAAACTATTAATATCTGCTATAACCTGAAATCTAATAGCATCATGATAAATCCATGTTTTAATCTTTTTATTCTGTTTCTAAATATAAATTTGTTTTATTAAGTTTGATATTGTATAGGCAACTCATGAGAGAAGATAAGGTTTTAATTAAACTAATAAAAATTTCGAAACATTTTGGTTCTATTTCTCACTAGTCTGTTTATACATTAGGATACAGTATACATTTTCTGTTTTATTTCTAGCTAATCTATTTATACATTATATTATTCATTTTTTTGCTGTCACATGCCCTGATGAAGAAGTTTGTTTTGTTTTTATTAGAAAAAGCTGCATTCAACTATGCTTTTGATGACCACTTTGTCTAACACTATGAAAAATTAGGGCAAACTTAAATTTTATTTTAATAAAATGTAATAAGTCTGTATTTATCTCCATATTCTGAAAATAATTTATCATGAGCATCCATTAACTATGTTAATGGACTCCATACTTATTTTTGTTATGATGACATATGCATCAACTTTAAAAAGACTCCAGTAGGAAGTTACACAGTATGCTTTAAAATTATTCTTTTTTAGTTGGATTAGGAAGTAATGATATTCAAATAATTGCTTTTACTTACTCCTCTGGATTACTTTTGTGAAAATGGAGGCTTCACTGTAACATAAATATGACCAATTTTTGCCATTTAATAGTCAAGTATACAGATAACTTTTTGAGTTTTTAAAGCTGTATCATTTCTTTTTCATTTAATGACATTTTCATCTATTTATTTCATGTGTTTATTTTAGAAATACACAGTTCAAAATGTGTCAAATGTTACTTAAAGAATTTTCTTCACAGAGATGGGGAGAGTTCAAAAGAAAAATGTCTCTTTGGCCATATGTGAATCTTGAAAACACCCAATTACTTTTTTAAGGCATTTAAGTGCATGCACAACAAAATTATGGAATTTTCTTCTTTACTTAATAGCAAACTGATTTTTAGTTAATGAGAGCACTTCTATGGCTTAACAAAATATGTGTGCATGTGTGTGTTTGCAAGCATGTGTGTATGTATGTGTGTATGCATGTGTATGTGTGCATATTTGTTTATGCCCATGTGGAAACCCAAAAACTGACACTGAGCATCTTTGTAAGACTCTACTCATCAGGTCTCTCACTGAATCCAGAATGCACAAACTCTTGCTAGGCTGGTTAGCAAAGAGACCAGCTATGCCAGGATGTTCCCAGCACCCCAGCCTTCTCTCTCGCCCCCCCCCCAAGAGGACGCCCACAATCATCAGGAAGCAGTCTTGAGAATTCGCAGCCCCAATTCCTTCAAACTGAAGTGTCTAATTTGCTTTTTATCAAAAGCAAGATGTGGGGATGTTATTCTTTTGGTCCCTGCCCTAGCCACGCCCACTCCCATAACCTCTGACCTGCCCTTCGCCATCTTAGGACCCTTCCTCTTTCTGCTTCCTTGGCATGCACACGCGTTTTCTCTGTCTCTCTCTTCTTTTATCTCTCCTCTCTCCTTTTATCTCTTTTCTCTTTCTTTCTCCCTCTTCCTTAATAAATACTTATGGCTATTTCCTGTGTTTACGTGTCTGTTACCTGCCGCCACCGTTAAGAATAACAAATGGTGAATCGTTTTTTAAGAATAACAATCTTACTCCTAGTCTCTGCTCCTAGATGCTTGAATTACAAATAATTATCAAGTAGATTTTGTAACTTGCATGGGTCTGTGAATATGAACTCTGGTCCTAACAATTGCTGGGCAAGCAATTTATTCATAGTCTCAAGGAATATTTAAACCTCTGAAATATCATCTTAACTATGACAACCAAGAAAAGTATAATAAATTAATTTCTATTAAAAATATCATTTTCCCTCTAGTTAAACAAAAGTAGTATATTATATGATCTCTAAAGTTGTATAATGATGGAGAATTTTAAAATATATCCTGTATTTACATACAAATATTTATAATTCCATAGGAATGTGAATATATATATATATAGTTGCATTCTGCACTTATTTCACTTATTTAAGGTGTTCAAAAAATACTTCTTGTTTAAAATAAGAATGTTCATTTATTTGGAAACATCTAAATTTCTATCCAATGCCACAATTTAAATTAATGTATTTTAAAATGTAACTGTTCATTTACTAAATTATGAATGAGTTCATAGCCACTGGTTTGCCACATGGTCTTTTATAAAGGGTAGCAGCCACTGCTGTAGGAAAACAGGGTTACTTACACATTACCTTGGGAATGGAATATTTTATACTTTGGGTATTAAAATTCTGGCAGGGTACCTTTATGTGACATAGTATAATATTAAACACCTTTCTAAAATGATTGCTGTAGCTGTCGACGAGAGAGCCGGCAACAGCCTGCATGTGTGAGTTTGAAGATCTCATTCAGGCTCCACCTTGAGTGCAGGAATAAACACCGAATCACCCGCTACACACCACCCTCAATGTGAAACTCTTAAATGAAAGAATGTTTCACCATTTAGAAATTTGTGATACTCTGTGTGTTTATCTAGCCTCTATCCTCAAAGCAGATGTTACTTGTTTCAGCTCTTAAATTGAGAACTGCCTTTCTTTAGGTGGAGAAGTCACATTGACTGTTTTCATGTGGTATTTTAAATACATTGTTTATAGATCGTTGTTAAAGTCCATAAATCACTAGAGCATATAATTATGATGTCATGAAACATGTGAATTAAATTGATAAATATATACATACATGATACAAACTAGAAACACACCGACCAATTTTTAGCTGAATTTCTGAATACTAATACCCTACAAAAAGAACTCCTGGGTGCTCAGTATTTGTTCCTATAGGTTTCTTCAGGTAGGTTAATATAGCTGGGCTGTAGCAAAAAACTGAATTTTAAGTGATAATCAGAGGGATGAGATAGATTACAAGACCCGAGGAGGAGGGAGAGATGTGGACGGGCTTATTGCTCCAGAACTGCAGGACCTCCAGATACAACTCCCAAGATAAGCATAGTTTCCCTAATCTGTGATATTTCGAGGAGGAAACACCTTCTTTTTGTCTCATTTAGTTGTGTTTTTGAAAGCAGTCTTTCACAGTTTCAGGCTAGGTTTAAAAATTTTGCTTACAAACCAATGGGACTTTCATAAAGACTCATACTCTCTCCATTAGCAAGTCAGTCAGTTAAACTTTCGTTCCCATGTATGCATTACTTAAGCACAACATAAATAGGAATTGCACTGACCCTGTTAACCTAGTAACTTATATCGGAAGAATTTTGTAATGTGTCTGGCAGTTCATTCTGGCTGCTGAACTCTTTGAAACATCAAAACTCACTTTAGATCCCTTTCGTTCGCAGACTCGCTGAACAGTGAACTCCTAACTCGCTCAAGCTAAAGTCTCTCCTTCTTCCAGACAAGAACCCCGCTTCTTTCTAATTGGTAGTGTTTCTTTTTACGGTTGGCACTCTTTGTGGCTCACTGACTCATTCAGATTATGTGTGAAGAAGATGTAAGGCTTTAAACTATTTGAGAAGAGAGAAAAAAAAAACAGGTGAAAAAATTTAAATACAAAGTTAATTAGAAAACACTTCAAGAACAGAATATCATTCCCTGGTGTTACTGGAATCTTCAAAGAAGCTTGGGAGACAGCAAAATTCCCTTTGAAGAGTGAAGTGAAAGTCCAATAACAATTCCATTTTCATAATTATTTCCCCTTAAACAGTCATTTTAAAATATTCGGTAATGCCATTTACAGAGCAAATAGTAAGCACAAAAATTAACCAATTATGGATTAATAGAAGAAAGATAGAGTCTGTATAACAGTAAAGGGGTCAGCAGAGAGATGCTTCCTGGATTAACTTACTGCATTGACCTTCACTTCAGGGCACAAAGCACACACAGGCTGGTCTGCCCTGCAGCTCCCTTCCAATTTCCACCCTAGTCTGTGTGGCTAGCTGATTTGCCCTGCTCATTAAGAAAAGAAAGTAAGTCTGCTACAAGATTTCCAGGAAGGACGATATTTGAAAACATTCTACTGTATAGCCTGAAATCTTTCTTTAGCCTTATTCGCGATCCGTCTTATTTCTCTCCAAGACAGCTTTTAAAAATAATCTTATTCTTTCTCTGTGAGACATGGAGACTTGTGAGATTTCAGATTTTCTTTTTTCTTTTTTTTTTTTTTTTTGCATGAAAAAGTGCTTGGGAGATGTCTTTTTCAACAAGACTTGGAGTGGAAAATCATTCTTCATGGCCAACATTATGAGTGTTGTGTCACGTGAAAATGTCAAAAGATTTACAGTGAGGTTTGCTCTTTAAAACCAAAATCTCCAACACAGAAATCCCAAACAAGATTTTTGAAAATTTTATCTTTTATTTTTTTGAGATATATAATTACATCATGTTACACTTCCTTTTCCTTTCCTATATACTTCCGTAAATCCCTTCTTGCTTAATTTCAAACTCACCCTGATTTTCACTAAGTGTTGTGACAAATATGGATAAGCATGAGGACTTTTAATGCAACAGGACTTACTGACAGATGTAAGGATCAGAAAAATTCATAGCCCTCTTTTCACTCATTTTAGTTTCTTACAGTTCTAAGCATCATTTATAACCCTGATTGCTCTACTAATAGATTTTATTCCAAGCTCCAAAATTTTACTTGTAGTTTTCTTTTTTTTTAATGTGTGTGTGTGTGTGTGGGGTTCCATCTGGTCACAAATATTTCTGTTTGCATTTAAGAACCAGTCCACCTTTTTCTCAACTATGTTCATAGCAGCCTTATTTCTAACGGCCAGAACCTGGAAACAACCTACACAGTCCTTACCCAAAGAATAGATAAAGAAAATGTGATACGTTTACACAAAAGAGTTCATCTCAGCAGAAAAAAAAATGACATCTTGAAATTCATAGGCAAACGGATGGAACTAGGAAAAAAAATCCTAAACCAGGTAACCCAGACCCAGAAAGACAAGCACAGAATGTATGCACTCATTAGTGGATATTAGACATAAAGAAAAGATAACCAGCCTAGAGTCCACAATCCCAGAGAAGCTAGGGAAAAAATGGGGACCCTAAGAGAGACATGCATGAATGTCACTAGGAAGGGGAAATAGATTACAGCTTCTGTGAAAAACTGGGAGGAGGAGAGGAACGGGTTAAGGGGAAGGAGTAGAACATGAGGGAACAGGATGGTGATTTGGGAGAGGTACAGAGAGGGAGAGCAAGGAAAGATATATTGACAGAGGGAGACATCTTATGGTTAGGGAGAAATCTGACACTAGGTAAATTCTCAGGAATCCACACAGATGACCCCAGCTAAGACTCTGAGAAATAGAGGAGAAGGTCCCTGAACTGGCCCTCTCCTGTAATCAGATTGATGACTACCAAAATTGTCATAATAGAACCTTCATTCAGTAACTGATGGAAACAGATGCAGAGATCCACAGCTAAACACTTGGCCGAGTCCAGTCGAAGAAAGGGAGGCAAGATTATACGAGCAAAGGGAAAAACCAAAGAGACAGCTAACTTGACCTAGTGGGAGCTGCTGACTCTTGACAGACAGCTGGGAGACCTGCATAGGATCAAACTGGGCCCTTTGAATGTGGGTGACCGTTCTGTGACTTGGACAGTCTGTGGGGCCACTGGCAATGGGAAGAGAATTTATTCCCAGGGAATGAACTGGCTTTTTGAAGCCCATTCTTTTTGGAGAGATACTTTGCTCAGTCTAAATAGAGCAGGGCTGGGCTTATTCCTGCCTCAGCTTGATGTGCCAGACTTTGTAGACTCCCCATGAGAGCCTTACCCTTCTTGAGGAGTGGGTGGGAGGTTAGGTGGGGTTAAGGAAGAGAGCAAAAGGAAGGCAGGGACAGGGAACTGTGTTTAGTGTGTAAAATGAAAAAAAAAAAAAGGACTTTTTAAAATGAATTAAAAAAAAAGAACCAGTCCACACATTTGCCTTCTTGAAAACTTTTTGCCCATTGTACCGTTCCAGTCCCCTCCTTAGCTTTACAGTGCATTCGACACTGTACTTGCAAGTTCTGATGGCATTAAGTTCTATCCAGCATTATCATGTATTCATCCTGCAGCCTAAGTGGATCACACAGGGTTTAGAGTCGAGGAAAACCAGATCATAGAATAGAAGCATTGTTAGAAGACTGCACATCATACAGGCTGTTCATAAATAATGTTTCTGCCCCTTATTAACTATTTTTAAAACCAACAGCGTATCATTATTATTCATTCTGGTCATTTTCTCATGAAAATGGCAGTCATCCAATTTCGCCAATTGTAAAGGACATGGATTTCCAAAAGTGAGAAGGAAAAACCCATGGGAAAAATTTCAAAAACATAATTGAAGCTCTTACTATTAGCTTGATTCTCTTTTAAGATTTATCTATTTTTATTCTATGTATGAGTATTTTCCTGGCTGTATATATGTACAAAACATGTATACTGGTACTTGTAGAGGTTAGGAGAAGGCATCAGATTCAGCATTTCAGGGATATTTGAATTACAGTGCTTCTGTGACAGAACTCAAGGGTTCTGAAAGAGCAATAAGTGTTGTAAAGTTTTTGCTCTCTCTAGCCATCATTGTCAGCTTTCTATAAGTTCCTATTGAAGATACTCTAAACGGAGTTATAAAAGTTTTTATCTACCTGTCTTTGGTCTAGAGTAAAGCACTATATTCTTTTTGTAGACTATGATGATGTATTACTATCTCAAAAATATACATATGAACAATGACATTAATAAGGAACTTAAACTTAATTTGCAAGAAACATAAAAGTGTGATCTATTGTTTTTGATCACCTATAATGTATCTATGAGAATGAAAAGTAAAACATTTTGCTTTGAAAATAATTAAAAATAGATTTTAACAGCATAGGACATTTGTGTATTTTATTAGACAATCAAGATATAAACAAACATAAATCTTGCAAGAGCAATAGAGAGAGTTTAATACACAAAGATCCTGTTGTGTAAACATGAGACCCTGAGTTTAAATCTCCAGGATGAAGGTAAGCCTGGAATGATAGTGTACATTTCCAGTGTTTTTCAAGGAAGACAGAGACACAGAGTATCTCTAGGAGTTTGTGGGACAGATAACCTGACCTAAGCAGCGGTGATCAACAGAGAGGTCTTGGCCAGGAATGATATCCTCTGACATCTCCATATGACATCTACAAGACGACATGCTTGAGCCGCATTCATACACAGGAGTATGCATACACATAGTCCATACAGATAAAATCCTTAAGCTTCACAGTGGAAGAAATAAATTTGGTACTTGGATGGATTGAATACATTTGTAAATGCAACTAAGTAATTACTGCTTCTCAGTTGAAAAATCATTTTGAATATTTATTTCAAAAATGTGCTCCCCATGAGAGCAATAATCATATCACAGGAACCATTTAGAAAGGCATGTATTTGTGCCTTTCTGTGAGAGAGAAGAAGAAAAAAAAAACCTCTCAGATCTGTAAGAAATAATCTGTCTTTCACCAAGCCTTCCAGGAACTTTGATTCACATTAAAATTTTAGAACAATTGTATTAATCATATTGAAATAACAAAATCTATATCCAGTGCTCTGTTTAAAAATTGTTTGATCAAAAGATCTTAATTCAACCTTTTTTCTACCTCTCATTGTTCTTCATTGCTTCACTTTCCTCATGTATTTGAAGGCTTCAAAGACGAGGCTTATTTAAAACTTACTTTTGTATAGTTGGTAACTGGCTCTCAGGATCTTTATTAATTAGAAATAAACTTGATGAGATCTATTTTAACTTTGAGGATTCTGTTTTCATTTTGAACGAATTTTCATCATTGGACAGAAAAGAATTCTTTCAAGTACACGAGCCTGCACTCGCAATCTTCCCGCAGCTGGTGATTTGCCGAGGGGGGGGGGTATAAGAATGAGTGCCACACAGAATTTCAAATGTTTTGTAGAAGATAAAGCAGAGGATATATGAAAACCCAGACCATGGCATCTCTAATTCGGACACTCTATCAAGCTCATATTCTACAATTTACAATGATATATTTACTTCAACTTATTAAATGGTATCCTAGAAACTCTTATGTATTCATGATATCAATATATTTGAAAATGTTTATTATATTTAGCGTGTTCATTTTGTGCTTGTATGTTGGGGAAGTGCTCCAGCATATATGCACAAGTCAAAAAACATCTTGTGGGTGTTGGTTCTCACCTTTTACCGTGTGAGCTTGAATGATTGAATAATTGAATGATTGAATTTCGGTCTTCAGGGTTGACAGAAAGCACCTCAACTTATTGAGTCATTTCATCAACTCAGTATTTGTACAGTTTTTGAAATAACATAAATTTGGCCATTAAAATGCAAACAAATTGTAATATGGCATCTAAATTTAATTTTAAAAATTTAATTTTCAAATTAAATCAAAGTCCTCTTTAACCCAGAATTTCTACAGTTCAATAAGATTATTTTTATGTTTAAAGATGTTGTATTAAAACATATTTACTACAGAGTAGTATGTGGGTCTTTATGAGTGTGAGTTACATGGGAACATAACTGGGAAGAGAAAAGAGAATAAATACACTCACTGGAGACAAGAATTTATCCTACACTATTGTTATAGGGTGTGTACTTTTTCCTATATTTCCATTTTCTCTTATTTGCTATTTTAATCTTTATTACATTTTATGAGTTCTATTAACTGTACAAGGAGGCCTTAAGAGATAACTCAGCAGCTAAGAGAATTGCTGTTCTTCTTGAGGACCTCGGTTTAATTCTGGGCACCTACATTGTGATTCACATCTGCAACTGCATTTTCAGGTGAATAGACACTCTCTTCTGGACTCTGCAGGCACTGAACACACGTGGTGCACAAACATACATATGGAATGAAGTCTATATACATAAAATAAAGAAAAGTTAACAAAAAAGATTGCATTAAAAATAAATATTTAGAATGTACAAACACTCAAAGTAAATAGAGAAAATTCAATATAATTTGTTGTTTGGACTTCTTTGAATAATAAACATAAACATTTCTACTGTACTTTTTAAAGGTCTCTTAGCAGATGCTTTTGTTTAGCAACTATTTGCGAATCCTCTTCAATTTCATCTTTGAGTGCTTCTGTTTATCTACTCCTCACTGGGATGTTTCTAACACTATATGTTGGATTAGTAAGTACTGCTTTCTCAATTATTTTGTTCACACTGAGGGTCGAACTCAGGTTCTTAGCCATACTAGTCATATGATTTACTTCAGTTAATATTCCCGACTCCTACATTCTGCTTCTTCACAGAGCTGACAATTTTACTGATTAATAGTCCAAGAATTGTTATGCAGAATTCCATAGCAACTGTTAATATAACACACTTTGTATACAGATAAACTGGGGTCATAAAAATTGTCCAGAATTAGAAGAAGCCCACTTTAATCTAGAAGTTCTTTTGTAATACAAAAGTGTGTACAAAATATGTAAAGACTTATAATCAATTCAGCCAGTAGGAAGTGAGTTTTCAGTAGAACTTATGTATTCATATTTGAACTACAGTCAGCCAGGGCTAAAACTTCCACTATGGAATGTATTAATAATTTATAGCATATTATGTAACTTCAATCGGCCTTTGTCATTTGTATCTTGGTATAAATGTCAACTTTTCTAAAGCTTTCAATATTCACCGTTGGAAGTATACAATGGTTGTGCGGTTGGTCCTGAGAGAATATTGTTATAACAGAACAGAACGAGCTTAGTGGAGCTCCAAGTCTCAATAAGGCTTCACAATGAGGAAACTGAAAAGTCTGAGCTTGCACGGCTGCTTCAAATGAGAAGCAGGGGTGGTAGTTGATTTCTCACTTCATTAACAATGTATAGTGCCTTGTGGTGGCAATACAGAGCAGTATGTTGAAAACAATTCTCTGCTTGAGACTAAGCACTCCATGAGGGGTTTCTCCCATGAAAATATGACCAAATTTCAGTGCGACTAGAACCTTTGGCCTGGAAGGTATATATATATAAGTGTGTATACATATATATACATATGACATATATATGTCATATATATGACAATCTTTTTTCCAAATTTTGCTACAAACTGATAGATCTTTAATAAATCTAATTTGGATGGGGTTTATTCTTAAATACTTAATTTCTAACCCTACATATATAGAATACTGAAAAAACATTTATTATATTCTACCATATATAGAATACTGAAAACCATTTGTTATAATCTACCAATATTCTATATTATAATATTTTGTTTTTATGAACTGAGAAACAGTCAGTTTTGTTGCTGTAAAAGATTCATGCCTTATGGCTAACTACCGAGGAAATGAAAACAAACATGAGGGCGTGAACACAGTAAGCAAATATTAATATATTAGTAAGTTATTTTATGAATTTCAAGAAATAATTTAAAAGTATCCTTAAAGAAAATATTTTTTTGTAAAGAATACAGCACTTTTTTAAAATGTGGTTTTTGAATAAGATTTTTTTTTTGTAGTGGAGTGAATCATAATGCTTTAAATAGGATAAAAAAAAAACCCACTTAGGTTTCAAACTACCCCAGATATCTGAGTTTTTAGCAAGGCATTCAGGTGGCTAATTGCAACACAGTGATGTCAATAAGCACCTAAAAAGTTTGTGCTTACAATGATCTGTACACACGGATATCTTGTTATTTATTCTAATTGGCTTAATTTCCTGGTGGAGCTGGCACTGATCAGTTACCATAGAGATGCTATCAGGGTTCCAAGAGGAGAAGTGAGCTTAATCTCTGTGCATTACTTTGGTGGCATACCAATGCTATTAGAAAAGACAAATTAATTATGTTGGTCAAATAACATGTGACATTCTTGAATCTAAGGGGAAAAGTTAATCTTGTAAAAATTTTCATGGGGTGACAAAGCTCACAGCAGTCTGTAGATCCTGACATGTTTTCTTATTTTCTCCTGTAACTAAAAAAAAAAGTTCCAAATGACAGATAATATTTTCTACATCTCAAATTCAACAAAAAGCTATATCAATATTCTCTTTTAACAGGGTACATGCATGATGATGTTATACAAAAGAAGAGAGAGCTAGAGTTAGGAATAATGAAAACAGACATTCTCGACGTGGGCTGAGGAAGGTTCATATTTGTGCAATAAAGACCAGTGCGTGGTTTCTTTGAAGATAAGAAATTACTCTTAATCATGTATTTGACAAGTAGAAGGTTTTTTCTGTGTGCATATTATATTCCAGGAGATAAGAAGACGAACCTATCTAGTCAAAGTGTAGGCCTAGAAGGGCCTTGCTCTCATGGAGTTCAACAAGAATGAGAGACACTGCCTGCTTCTGTGCATCCCAGAACACCTGTCACAGATCTCCACTACAACTCTAAAATCATAGTTTCTTGAAAGCCTACAAAGAAACTACTTGAGTTCAGATGGCTTAAAGAGAATTTGGATTTGATTCATGAATGCCAAACCTTTAATTGATAATTTTTCATTGAACAATGTAGTAAATTATAGAACATTGAATAAATTATCATGAAATGAGTTATATGATGTGGGACTCCCCTCTGGAGATAGATGCTGAAACTTTATATGGTATGGGACAGCCTCGTGGTGATACACAGATTAATAGAAATGGATTAAATTAAGATGTAAGAGTTAGTCAATAAGAAGCTAGAGCTAATGGGCCAAGCAGTGATTTAATTAATACGATTTCTTTGTGGTTATTTCATGTCTCAGCTGCCAGGTGGTAGGAAAATTAACTAGAAGCCTCTAGCAACAGGTTGGCACACAAAAGTAAATACATGTCAAACCTGAGAAAACTTAACAAGGAATTCTCAACACTAAAGAACAAAGTTTAGCTTCACTTTTTTTTTCTGGATGAGCTTTGCTTGCTTGTGGCATGCTGCAGGTCCTTTAAGAGAGGTCTTCCTGATTCCGCAGTACCAAAAGAAAAAAAAGAAACCAAACAGTTTCAAAACAGCAGTTTCCTGGTTTGCAGAAATGACCTTTTACTGGAGGTCTAGATATGGAGCATTTAAATGGTGTTTGTGGTACAGGGTGGAGCCAATAGGCAGGACTTCATAGTCAGTCCTAGCCATGCCCACTTAGAAAAGAAGAAGAAGAAGAAGAAGAAGAAGAAGAAGAAGAAGAAGAAGAAGAAGAAGAAGAAGAAGAAGAAGAAGAAGAAGAAGAAGAAGAAGAAGACTCACCCAGGATGAGTAGAAGACTGGCAATAATCAAACTGGGGGCTGAAATCAACAAAATAGAAACACAGAAAACAATCCAAGGAATCAATGAAACAAAGAGCTGATTCTTTGAGAAAGTCAACAAANTCATTAACTTATCTATATTGTTCGTCTCTAAAAAGATGAAACAAATACCAAGTTTGGAGTCATTTAGAAGCTATCTCTGCTTCAACTTTTTTTACTTTACACAACTTGCTGTGTGGAATCTCAGTGACTAAGGAACACCCACTGTACATCCGTTATCTCAAGATAGGTTGGGCTGAGAGAAGCAGAGGGAGGAGGAGGAGGAGGAGGAGGAGGAGGAGGAGGAGGAGGAGGAGGAGGAGGAGGAGAAGGAGAGGCGTTTCTGGTCAGAAAATTATTACAGATAGACGATAAAGACAGATTCAGATAAATAAAGAGCTCTAAATGAGTCACAGTGTTGTATAAATGTACATAGGCTTGAGAGAGAAAAATATAAAAAATAAGGCATGTAAAGATTCTGGATTATGCATATTACTTTATTTTATTTGAATTTTTTTATTGGAGAGAGACATTTAATTCTGGGAACTGCTAAGCCAAACCAACGTAAATGCCTTAAAGGCTTCTTGATTTCAAAATTTCAGTCTAAGGATATGTTGCTTTGGAAAAGTGATTTTGCTTTTGTTTCCGCAGAAGGGAATCTGTGAAATCCTTCCAAATTAATGTGGTTTGATGGACCAAGACTCCCTGAAAGGTCTCCACAAAACCAATAAAAAGCAGGAAGCAGAAGAGAATGACACCCAAATTCCCTAGATGACTGTTTATAAATATTTGTTTATATTTAAAAGGGGATATGCTATAGAGATTTGCATTGGTATGGATCTTGGTTTATTGATACAAATTTAAGGTATATATATATATATATGCTCTTGATTAAGATATTGTGTTTGTGTAGCTCATTTAAAACTGTAATGTATAATTAACTAAGAAATACAGGTTAATAGATAGCCATCTATAATAGTCAAATTTGCAGTCATGTTAGTTTTGTTTGCTAGATATATAGAGATATATTTCATTTAGATAGCTATTCCTCAAGTGTTTTAGAGACCTTCAGGATATGGCATTTAAAATGTTTTAAGAAGTTAGGACTTTTCATGATCGTAAGACACATTTGCTCCTGGCAGCACCAAGCCACTTCAAGTAGTTAATGGGCACCCAAGAGTTTCCTTATGGCATTGGTTAGCCATTTGGGTAAGAAACTGGTTTTTCCTGGACTGCTTGATGTTATGCTACATGAACTGAACACTCAGGATCCAAAGAAAAATGACTGCTGAACTTTCCTAAAGGTGAGACAATCCTTTGGGGTTCCTGTTTCATGAAAGAGTCTGCTAGACATTCTGCAGGACACAGAAAAATGTGACTGACAAACTGCCAATATAGGTGTAACTGTATTTGAAATTTCCTGCTTCATGGAAGGATCTCCTGGATACCCTGGGCCTGTAGGCTGAAAACAGGTGCCTCAGTGATACAGAAGATCTTTCAGTGACTGTCCAGGCAGCAAGAAGGTATCGTTTTCAATTCTAGAGTTTTGGAAGTTGTTTTCAATGTACTTTTTGTTTACATAGGTAATATTATATCTGTCTGGAGTCTTTGACGGAGTTGAAGAATATATAGTTACAGTTTTCCTTAGTTATGATGAAAGATAAAGTAGATATAAATATTGTAGCTGTAATTCTTGCTTGATAACTGTTTCTCATGATGGGATCCTGTCTCCTCAAATCACTGTGATGCGAACATTGCATTTGATAAGAAGTAAATACTCATATTTTAGTGTTTACTAGAGCAAAGTAATAACTTAATTGAAGACATACTGTGGTTAAGGCATTAATTGATGGGTTATAAAATACGTATTTTGTCCATGCCATTTGCCCATGCTATATTTTGTGTTTCCTAAGGTTCCCAAATGCCCAACAAAGATTTGTCTGACTTTTTTTCTTCCTCAATATCCAATTGCCTGTTTGTTACTTCCATTTTCCAATGCAAGTAATTGCTTTCTAACAATATTTGTGCTTACTGTACAGACATGAGTCACACCTCTTATTCAGGCTTTCTAAAAATATTTATCCTATTGTCAAGGTACAGTTATCCTCAGTATTTGTTTGCGAAAGTATATGCTTATGATTTATGTTGTAGGAAAATTCTATCTGGCAAAATATTTTTCCATTTAAACAATTTTTACTAATTACTTGGGGAGAAAAAGAAAATTAGTTGGTAAAGAGTTTTGGTAGTTTGAATTATATTATAGAAAAATATTTTTCAAAATAACTACTGTCAAAGAGAACTAGTTAAGTATCATAAAAGATGCTATAAATAGATCTGTAAGTTCACAGGAAGAAAAGCATTTCACCTTATGCCAATAAACTTAACATCAGTTAGGAGGTTTGTAAAGTTTCAAGCAACAAGTGACATTGTGTGTGTGTGTGTGTGTGTGTGTGTGTGTCATTTCATACACTTTCCTCTGGTATACCTGAACAGACACGGGAGCTTTTGCACATATGCATATGCTTGAGTATACATGCGTATGAGTTTATGTATTTAGATCCTAGGACTTGGTATCAGTTCTCTTCCTCTATTATTTTCAACCTTAGTTTTTGACATAGGGTCTCTCACCAAATCCAGAGATCACTGATTCTCATACGCTGGTTGACTACTGAGTGCCAGTAATCCAGCTGTCTTCCAACAGCACTGGAGTTACAGACATGGGTCAAGATGTGAATCATTCAAACAGAGATTTGTTTTACACATAAAAACTATGTAAGTGAGAGTGGATGGACCTGTATTATTGAATGTGCTATCCTTCTTTACCCACAAATAAGGTAGAGATATGATTCTTATAGAAAGCCTAGGGTCATCAGAAGACATTAAGTTGTGTATAAAATGGAAATTCTGCTGCATTAATTCATGCCTAGCATTCCGTTCAAGGAGATGGTAGGGATCTGGTTCCCAGTAGAAGATTGTTATTCCGCATGCATAATTCAAGTTGCCTGCTCATTCAGAGTCATTTTACTGGGATGTGTGGCAAATACATTCTCTACAGGAAAACATAATGACAATACAGGAAATATTCCTTACAAATAAAAAAAAAGCTTGTCAACTGTCAACACTCTGTTTCAACGACTAACTTCAACAATAAAAGTTATTTTCATCAGAACTTTCTCTTCCCTATGATTTACAAGATTCTTGCTGGAAATTTAGGAGACTAAGAAAATTAGCATGATGTATGCTGTGTTTTAGCTATTTAACTTGTAATGCTTAACCAAAATTCACACCTATTGACCACACTATGATTTGACAGAAATGCTGGCTGTAGGCTCCAATGGCATATGAGTTTTTTGACAAATGAGTTGCAGAGGATTCACATACAAATTTCTCTCGTTCACGACTGTGTAGGGGCAAATCGTTAAGTATGTGAACACTGAAATGTTTTGGTATGTAGTTTTATTCCCTTAGGGTACAGACAATTGGCCTGAATCCAGTTTCTAAATAAATATTCATTTGTTCCTCCCTAAAGTCACGCCCTTCACATTTTACTAATAAGAATGTTGTTTAGTAAAGCATGAGAAAGGTCAAAGCCTAATGAAACTGCTATTTTATCTTTGGATTCTCCTGAAGAAGAGCAAACATCATTAAGAATGTGCATTGCCTCGTTTAGATGGATTGAAACAGTCTCCAGCATGTCAAAACAAATAAATATATGATAATTAGTCCATAGTTGAATTGTAAGATTGTTGATGAAACTTTAGATTTAGATTGTGTAGGGCTAATTAAAAGGGTCAGTATTCCCTGGAATACATTTTCTTCTATGTAGATGATCTGATTAAAATACTATCTGAAAATAAATTCCTAAAAGATTTCCTGAAACTTTGTGCTTGAAAAATATAATTTTGTATTGACAGTCTCGAAAAGCTTCTGAGGTAATTGTACATACATTTCATTTTTCTCTCTTCTGATTTCTGAACACAATTGTTCTCAATGAGTTTGATTGACATTTAGTAATAGAATCTCACTGTTCCATCATTCCATGGATGTTAACGTGAGGAGTTACAACAGCCGACTCAGAAGCTGGGCACATTAATGGTATATACCACAATGGCCCATACTTTTCTTTAGTACCAGGCAAGTCCATGTCAGTCTGCCTTTAATTTCACAATGGCTTTAGGAAAAGAACAAGATTTTCTCTGTCGAAGTCTGACATCTCAGGACACAATTGTGTCCTTCAATAAAATTTTCTTTGGCAGAACCATCAAAGGGACTACCCATTGACTGGCTCAGAGACTAGAGCACAGATCCAATTCCACCTGATGGTTCCCACAGTCTACCTCCAGTAAGGCACATGGGTTCTGCATGAATGTAATTCAGGGAACTATATTTTCTCTTTTGTTATATAGAATATTATTTTTAGGACTTCAATAGGTGTTTTTACAATACACATAAAATTATTATCACTTGTGTATGCAAATTAAATTCTCTATTTTGAATAAATAATATTCAATAAGTTGTTGTCTTCTTTAAAAATATGTATATCTGCAGCTCAGTGGGTAAGAATTCCTGCTCAACACACAAGAGGACCAGGTTGGAGCCACCAGCACCAATGTAAAAAAGTCACTGTTGACTTTTTTTAACCCTGGCATCATTTTAAAGATAATTATATAATTAAATTCATAGACACACACTTGTCATTAAAAATTTTTATGGAATACCCTAAGTCCTGAAAATATGTATGGAGGTGTCCTAGTCACTGGAAGAAAAGTAAATTAGAGAAATGTCAACACTGCAAAATCACAGTGGCACGACATTTAATGATTTTTTTGTTGTTTGTTTGTTTCTTTATCTTCTAGAAGGCGATTAATTTTCTTTTGGTTAATCAGAGGGAGAAAGAATGAGATTATAGTTTTTAAGATGATGTATATGAAAAAGTTTTACATTTTTCTTGTAAAAGCTGTTGCCTCCAAACACAAATTCCCATTAGCAAGGACAGATTTATGATATTTATAAAACAATCCAGACATTCATTCTATAATAAATCTTTTCTATCTGGGATGGTTGCCAGGTTGTAGACACATGCTTATGACTCTGCAGACAATGTTAGTTTCATGTAGATCATTACTGTAGGCACAAATAAAATGTTAGAATTATATGAATTTTATATTTCCATTTGACAGAAAGCAAAAATGGCTGAATATTTGATAATATTTTCTATTTGTGTCATTTACTTCAATTTTTGAGAATATAGTATGAATATTTTGAGAAGTTCAGAATTTAGTCTTGGGATGTGCTGGTGTTTATTGGATTACCTCAGTTCTTTTTATATTGCTTAGGAAGTTCCCCCTTCAGAATGCAGTACTCTAAGTCTCTTTTAAGGGTTATCCATAAAGGACCTTGACTTCTAGGGTGTAGATAAGTGTGACAACACTGATAATAACTAGGGGAACAAACAGGGTCTCAATAAAAGAAAGCTTGAAAGTGCTGAGCTCAAAAATTAATAAGGAAATCTTTTGTTATTACTTCATGTTTGGATGAAAAAAAGGACATGAAAATTGAATGTGCTTTTGCTTTCTGAACCGTCCAACTGCTGTCAGGCATAAAGAAACCTTTTCAAATAATGGTAACTTGGGTCTTCTGAGGTTATCTCAATAAAACCTGTGTTCTAAACACAAAGAAGCTTCTCGTTTGCTAACTAAGGAAAGTGGGCCAATGACCTTATAACTTTATAGTACTTGAGGAATCCTTAGATTCTGAAGTTCCAGTGTTCTCCATTCAACTGACTGTCTTCTAAGGGAGTGCTGAGCTACGTGATAGGTCGGAAGATGATCTGACTCAATCATAATAGAGAGCATTTCTATTAGAAATCTGCGCCACTGCTGGACAGAGTAGCTCATGTCATTAGTTCCAGAGCATGGGAGGCAAAGTCAGGTAGATCTCTGTGTAATCAAGTAAACTATGAGCTCTTCTGTGAGTTCCAAGCTAGCAGAAGATAGATAGTAAGAGACTGTCCTTAAAAATAATAATAATAAAAACATTCTGCAACACTAATAATAAAATATCATTTAGAAACTAATTCTATTGGTTCACTTCTGGGAATTCATCCAAAGGGAAGAATAGAAGATGCAAATATCTACAAAGGTGCTCATTATGGCATTACCACTAATAGAGAAAAATAGAAGACAAGATAATTGTTTAACTCTGGTGTATGTGTAGCATCAAACTGTAGAATGGGAGAACATCATACTGAACCACACACATGGATATTGATGGCATTTTGCAAAGCAAAATAAAAAGTAACCAACAAAGCCATGTATACCATGTATAATAAAATGTCACTAATCCAATAATTTGAACCATAAAATACTTCACATCAAAAATTATTTGATCTTAACTGGGTGTCTCAGGTATGTGGAAGCACAGTGAGGGGAAAATGAGTAAAGAAATACAAAACAAGGCAGTTTAGTTAATGTTCCTCATGAGGAATAGGAGTATGGCACAAGAAAGAGAGAGAGAGAGAGAGAGAGAGAGAGAGAGAGAGAGAGAGAGAGAGAGAGAGAGAGAGAGAGCGAGCCATGGACATTAATAACTGGTCTCTATCCTCTGCTGTGGATGTGTCTTCATTTAGGTCTCCCTACTTACTCATCTGAAGGAAGACAAAGAGCAGAAAACCACTGAGGTTTCTGGCACAGAAAAGAGGACAGACAAAGGTTAACCTAAAGAATTGAGGTGTAACTTCGAGTTATAGTCTTGGTTTTAAACAAAATGAGTCTCTTTTGTGCTCAGAAACAGGGCAAATCCACATTATGAGCTCATGGAGACAGCATGTATAAGGCCAGATCATGCTTAAGTCAGACAAAGTCCCAGAATAGAGGAACAGAGTTTGTAAGAAGTTCCATTCCTGGCCAAGGAGTAAATTACATTGATTGCTGCTGAGTGTAGGAAATTTTTGTTTATTTCTTTTGTTATTTATGTGTTATTTATTGAGAGAGAAGATGAAATTTGGTGGGCAAACAGATTGGGTAGGATTTGGGAGAAATTGAGAGAGGGGAATTAAAATGACACACACACACNAGCAAACAAAATATAAAAACCATTACTTAAATGTTAATAAAAGCAACTAGTACCTGGGAATTGTGAAGAGTGAAAAGAATCAAATACATTCTCCCAAGTTACTCTCTGGATGTGGTTGAGACAAACTTGTTAAATAGAGTTCATCTGGAGAATGTGATAAACATATGATAAAAAATGTACCATCACATAAGCAAGTATAGAAAGACTAGGAGATAAAGACTAGTGCTTCAAGACATAATCTTCTAAAAGGACGGAGAGAGAAAGAGAGACAGAGACAGAGAAAGAGACACAGAGAGAGAGACAGAGACAGAGAGAGAGACAGAGACAGAGAGAGAGACAGAGACAGAGAGAGACAGAGACAGAGAGAGAGACAGAGAAAGAGAGACACAGAGACAGAGAGAATCATGTCACTACGTGGAGGGAAGAAGAAAGGAAAAGATAGATTGAAGAAAGAAAGGAGTGAAGTAATTGAAACAGATCATACTCAAATTTCAAAGATTTGAAAAACCCATAATAATATAACTGATCATTTCCACTTCAAATATCTATTTTAAAAAGTATTTGATATTAGATGTCATAGGTATGATAGTAACAAAATAGCATGGAAACTTACCCTGACTTCGAGTGTATAAAAAAATGGAATCAGAAATGAAAAAGAAGTGGGATAGGATGCAGCAATTAAGTATAATATTCTTTTCCAATTATTCCTTGGTTGCTGCTGTTTGCAGAGTTTAGAAAACCACAAGGAAAGGAGATAGGCCCTTTGCTTATGACACAAAAACGCATAGCACATGCTGATGGTTTTGAAGACGGTGAGAGAGAGCACGTTCCAAATGGAAACTAAGAAGTTTCTGCACTTTCAGTCTTCTAGAAAAAAAAGATGCCTGATGAAATAATAAAATCGATTCTGAACTATTAACTTATGGTTTACGGTATTCGACATAGCTGCAAGCTTCATAATAGATTCTTCTACCCAACTTCAAACCTGTAAACTTAGCTAAACCCATTGTATGGATGTCACTCCAAGTATAACCGACTGCTGTGAACATTTTGACATAACTGTGTGATATTTTTTTCAATACAGAGCTAAACACTATAGTTAAAACAATCAAGTAAATAAAACCCCCTAAAACCCAGCCATTTTTTTCGTGGTGGATTTAATTAGGAAGTTTTAGATCAAGCAGCACGAGGAAAAGCATTAGACATACTGACATGGATGATCAGACTGAAAAAAAAAAAGAATTTTCTGACAACTAGATTCAGAAACGCAATTCAATAATAGGTGGAAATAGGACAACACTAAAGGATAAAAATGAACAAATATCAATGCTTTTCAATTCCTTGTTCTGAAAGCACTTATGTGTCAATCAGCAAGCTCTTGCAGGAATATTTTATTTTCTCTACTCACCAGAATTAGATGTCTATGTCCAAAAACAAAACAAAAAAAAAAGTGACACGTGAAGCTTCAATTTTCTCAGTGGCACATGGACGTAGCATTATTCAAGCAGAAGTCTGTTTTTACAGTGAATATCTCATGATTTGTAAACAATTTTCAGTTTTGCTTTTAAAAAACTTTAAGCTTCCTGTCAACTCTACGTTTATCCTGGCAAGTCAACTGGTGGGAGTCTGGCTTACTGAAACATTACCACATGCTCTGTTACTTTGTTTTCCCTTCTCATCTTTCCGTATGCAAGAATAAATCCTTAGAAGGAAATGGCATATGAATTTCCTTTTAGCTGGCAGAAAGCTATTGACATTCTTCGAAAGGATCAAATGTCAGAAGCCCAGAATTAACCTCGAATTTGCCCTTCTGACTTGGGCCAAGCAAGTTTGTTCTCCGTTTTCTGATGAGAAACATAGCAACAATTCATTCTAATGTAAAATAATTGCTTGGCTAATATGTGAAAAAATGACAAACATGACAATATGAAAATGCAGGCTTGCCTTAAAGTGTTAATGGAAATTAGGAAGAAAGACTTGAACTGGATACCATAGAAGATATTCAATAGACATAAGAGATTTAAAGATCAAAATACCAAGTTATATTAGCATGAGGATTTTTCTCACATAAAAGAGAGGTGGAACGGGAATATAATGAAAGGAAAGAGTAATATGGCTATAGAAATATAACACTAATTGTGAATCAGAAACAATACTGCCTTCAAAGTTCATACTATGGCATGTCACCCAAGAAATAATCATAAAATCTTGCTTTAAAGTTAAGTAATAATAAATGCTTATAGCCTGTAAATAAAACTAAAAAATTACCTATGAGCCAATTTTCATCAATTCAAATATTACAGCACCGGATTAGTTTGAGGAGAAACTATAGCAAAATGGAGGTGATATTCCCAAAATAGGGCTGGTTCAAGGCTTTACTATGTTATATAGATGACTAAAGTTCAGGGTACCCTGAGTAGAGATATTGATGGACAAGAACAGAAGATCTTTATCAAAGATACATGATAATTTTCTTTTGAAGTGTATCCATAACTTCACATGGTAGTTACCAAGACAAACATGTGGCGAATCAAGCAATGTTACCTGATCATGACAGCACAACCCTTTAAGTAGACATTGATTAGGGGGTGGAATATCCTTCTCAACAATTAATAAACAGTAACTGCAATGAGATGCGGAAGTGCCCACAAAATACCAGTAAACCTGTCCACTGTGTTTGCAGACGAACTTCAGCACCAGAACACAGCTCCAAGGTCTAGAATGAAGCATCAGTACAACCCCATTGTTGAAATTTCTGTATCCTGTTCAGTCAATACACTCTAGGAAACCTTGACATACATAAAAGAAAACAAAGGAGCCTTCCATAAACGTAAGCACTAATCCAATGGAGCATTGAGGGCTTTGCTTGATCTTGGCCACACAGAACTAAAGATTTTCTCATAAATTGAAGAAGGAAACACTGAAAATCATTCTCAGCACTTTTAAAGTCATGCTGCAAGATAGATACTGCTATACCTAGTTTGACAACTGCTTAAAATATCTCAGAGAATTTTAGAGAGCATGCTCAAGGTCACAAAGCTCTGAAGAATGGGAGCTAGGTCTACAACGGAATAATTAAGCCGAAAAACACAACTCTGCATTACATAGAAACAAAATGGAAATGTTTGCAAGCTTCACCTTTACTGTGCAATGTTCTTTAAACAGTGGTTTCAACTTCTAACCATATGTTTAAAACAATCAACATTAAACTCGCTCAAAGAAGTTCCCTGTTGTTTCAACACAAATAATGTCCACCACAGTATGGAACTGTTGTGAACTGTGCTTTTAAATGTAAGGTTTTAGTCAGTTACTCAACTGTTTTAGGAGCTTACATCAAAGCAGTACAGGGTTTTTTCAAAGCAACAGGAAGAGGTGTCTTGAAGTTGCAAAGCACTAATAGAATGTATTTGTTTGCTAAGCACATTTATAACTTGACATGACAGTCAGCACACTGTACACCAGGCTGATGTACTGACATTGCCTGATGGTGAAAATATCACCACATAAATATGAAATGATGAGGCAGAGCACACAGGCACGGCACATTAATTTGCTGATCTGAAGTCTTAAGAAAATTATACACAGAAAATTTATGCTATTGTAATTAGAAGCAGGTCTCACATATTGCAAAGAAAAGGCTTCCCTTTTGGTTCAGAATTTAAAGTTATAAACGTGAGAAAGAAATGTGGGTGATGTAGCATCAACAAATTCAGCAAGTCATAATTAAAACCAAGAAAGCGTGTTGATCCTGGGAGATCTTCATCAGTCTGTTAAAGATATCCAGCATGATGTATCAAAGAAAAAAAAGACTTTATTTTTTTTAGGCTATAGATGTTGATACCATCGCGATGTTTTAAACATTTAGGAACAATGTCCGGGTGAGAAAAAGCCATATGGACTCATCATTTCTCCATGAGTAATTAAGAATAAATCATCTTTGATATAAAGGTGCAGTTACTTCTAAGCTTCTTGAAATAATGGAAATAGGTATAACAAGATGGAGCCAACATAATTTAAGCCAGAGTTGGAACCAATTTATTACTTAATTTAATAGTATATGTATATTCAAGTAAAGAAATACAGTCTTCTTGCTAAGCAATGACCTGGGCTCACAACCTTTTTTAGCTTTCAAAATAACTAAATTAATAACTAACTAAATTCAACTGCACAATAAAGAGAAAGACAACACCAATCCAAAAAAAAAAAAAAACCCTGTAACCATGACCCAAGTTACTAGTAATGTCTTTGAGAATTACATATATCCAATCTGATCCAAAACAAATGCAATCGAACGGCACTGTGTCTTCTCTTACTTCAACATAAGCTCACCAAGTTAATTAATATTTCTTAGTAACAAAGAACATGTGCCCGTCTGTCCTTGTTACCTAAAGTAAGCATCATGCACAATAATCTAGAGCTTAAGATAATTAATGCTATATATCCCTGCTTTTGAACAGCACGGCTGTCAGCCACAGGACTTAAAAATTAATACACTCTTTGAGACTATAAATCAGAGATTATGATACCATTATAGAATATCTCCTTTAAAAAAAAAGCACTTACCTTTTGAAAGGAAAACAGGCTTCTGGTAGCAATATACCTGTTAAAATAAAACATATTCATTTGTACTCAGTAAGTAATATAAAGAAAAGTTATTTTTATACTTGGCATCATTGCTGAGCAACTTTGTAAAAACTTTTTTTTCTAATCTCATTTACTTTTCTCTGAAAAATGAAAATCACCTCTTTGGTCTCTTTGGTTGTAGTAATTAAATGCTTTTCTGCTCAATGCATGTGCACCCAAACCTCAAAAGCTAATGAGTTTCATGTTTGAGAGCAAAAACAGAAATTACCAAGCACATTATCCAGGTCATGGGTATAGACTGGAGCATATTCCACCCAGGGAGCGTAATGAAAAGCATGAGAATTAACATCTACACAAGAAATTATAAGGGTTAGCTGCAGTGGATAATTTGATTTCTATCAAATAAAAATAAAGCATCACCAGAGAGTTCTGGTTAACATCAAATGTACTATTTTAAGCATTTAGTCACTGTAATGTCTTATATATGTTTCAATGAACTATATTAAAGCTTAAGAGATTTATTTCTGAAAGTTCATGATTATCACTGAGCAACAATACGCAAAAGCCCATGTCATATGCAGCATGTCATATAATAAGTACCTGGAACAAACTTTGGCTCAGTAGAGTAGTTAGTGCCTACCAAAGGCAAGAGGTGACTTTCTGGGACCAAGGGTTAAGCAATGACAGTGGAACCAATTTTAATGGCACTTTATTTCCCACAGCATGTGAATTTTTATCTCAGAAGAGAGAAGTTATGAAATGCAATTTCTCCAGAAACATTACATTGTATACAAAGTTACTCACAGGCATGCTGCCCCACTAACATTCCTCACCATTGCTGGCATGGATGCTCAACAAGTTTGAATTTGTTATTATATATATATATATATGTTATTATAATAATATATATATTATTTCTGTGTGTACATATATGAGTCTAATTGTTGTTACATCTTCAGACATGTAAGATCCAAACCCTCAGAAGAGTGATAGCTTTTAGATACTAATTTGCAAACTGGGAATGTTCTGGTGGGAAAAACTCATCTGAGTTCACTTGAGTGTTAAATTGTCAGGGCAGCAAAACTGCTGCTCAATCTCCCCTTAGATTGGCTGGCTAATAAGATTGAGAAAAGGAGGGGTACCCTGGTGAGCTGGCAAGGCTACCTGGCAGGTCTCCTCTCCATGGAATCCCAAGTTTTCCCGCCAAGGGCCCCTGAGCAGAGTCATTAGCTTGTCCTGTAATATTCAGTCTTTGCTGTCCCAGAAGCATTTAAGGAAAACACTAGTTTAAGAGTCAATAAAACAATTAACGCAAGGTGTTCTTGTCTGTAGAGATGACTTGTCCACACTTCTGCTTTGATATGAATACACACCCTGAGAGCAACAAATAATGATTCTTCCAGGTTTGACACTGATAATTCCTACAAAACACACTTGCTTAACAAACAAATGAGCAGGAGTTCAGCTGCATCTGTTTCTCCTCTTACTGTGATTTTCCCACGGTATCTAATTGTGATTGTCACTCCGTGAGCTTTCCTCAGTTCTTTTCCTCTTCATGTGTCTACCCAGCTCTAATCTCTCCATAGATGTCAGCGTATTGGTTTCTCATTGTAAGAAGCATATAGAAATATCCCCGATCCTATTTTTGTATCAACCATGACATGGATGGTAAAAGGCTTGACATGATCCCAAAACTGTTCAGCATGCATAGCCCTGTCAATCCTCCAGCTTAGTTGCACTCATCCTCATGTGCAGACACTGGCCTTCCTCTTCTTCCTGAATATAGCATCCCTCCTTTTCAGTTTCATGCCTAGGACATCGTTAAACAAATATTAAAATAAAATCAAACATTCGATAGCAAAAAAAGAAATGAGGTGTAAATCTAAAAGCTTCTTTTTCAGTTGATCTTGTTTGCTCATTAGCATGCATTCATCACCTAAGTGATGGGTTTCACCTTGATGTTTTCATACATGTTCATCCTGAACATGGGTCATATGGCTCTTTTGCTTCCCAGATAGTTTCCTTTCTTGCTTTCTTGTTTTGCATTGCTTCTGCACATATGAGGAAAACATGTGTTCTTTCTTTCTTTCTTTCTTTCTTTCTTTCTTTCTTTCTTTCTTTCTCTCTCTCTCTCTCTCTTTCTTTCTCTCTCTCCTTTCCTCCCTCTCTCCCTCCCCCTCCTTCTTTTCCTCACTTTCTTCTGTCTTTCTCTATCCCTCTACAAAATTCCAAAAATCCATTTGAAATGAATCAAGAGCCTGAACATAAAACCTGTACCAACTTTTTTTTTCCATTCAAAAATTTACATTTCCTCCTCTCCTATAATTCTCCTCCTGCTCTACTTTTGAACCACTATCCGGATTTCAAATGTTCCTTCCCTTGAATGCTCAGATGGGTCCTCCTACAATGTAGTCATGAGCATTTGCTCAATTTTCTTGCTCTAACACTGGGGAGATATTGTGATCCCATATTAGTTTCACAGTTGAAGAAGGATACATAAAATGTACTTTCCCTACCAGGGAGAGTTTTGAGAGGTAATGAAGGCAGTGAGAAGAGAGAATCTCAACAGCTAAAGTGATCCAGGACTGGTCTGTATGAGGAAATCAGTTCCTTACGTTACCACTCTTTGGAGATATATTATCATTTACTTGAAGACTTGAACACTCAAGGTTTTTTTTTAATTTATTTATTTCTTTATTAATTAATTAAAGATTTCTGTCGCTGCCTTATCATACAACAAAAGTATATGCTCTACTATGTTCATAGCAGCATTGTTTGTAATAGCCAGAACCTGGAAACAACCTAGATGCCCTTCAAATGAAGAATGGATGAAGAAAGTATGGAATATATACACATTAGAGTACTACTCAGCAGTAAAGAACACTCAAGTTTTTAAGGAAACAATATAGTAACAATTGAGAAGCCTTTCCCTAAACACAAGCAAAAACATTAGAGCAATACACTTATAAAGGTTTAAATCACTAGCCCATGGCATAAATCAATGGCACCAAGCAAATGACATATTAACTCTTTTTCTGGGAAAGCCTGTGTTGAAAATTCTCAGGTACTTGCCAACTACTCTCTCATCAGCAATATATTCACCTTCATGAGCTGTTTCTTAGCTAAATTTTGCAACAGCTAACATTTGGATATTGTACCCTTTTGTATTGATGGTGATCCAGACATGAGGGCTGTAGACTAGGCATAAATCATGACCCGGATGTAAGAATAAAGCTGAAGTAGACGCTAAGAAATTAAAAGACCTTTCTACCTCCTTGTCTATTAGGTAAGTCAAGAAAAAGCTCTGAGAGGTAATTTTAGTGTCAAGCTTGAACAGTATGGGTGAATAACAATAGGATTTCCCTTCAAAAGTGCAGTCTGCACAGGGCAGGCTCCAAAGCTCCATAGAAACCCTGTCTGAAAACTCAAACAAACAAACAAAGCAACAACAACAATAACAACAAATGTGAAGTCTACATTTCAGACATCGGTCATGAAGCAGGAGCTTTGTATGAACCCCAGAGCTCTTAAATGACACCCCAATCCTTTTAAATGTTCCATTCTCTGGTTGGGTTCTTTCTGTTTGTGTGTGGGTACGCCTGGTAAATAAAGGTCTTATATCTTTTTTTTTTTTTGGTCTGGTATTGAAAAAATGTGGTTTGAAATGTTTGTTGAGAGTATATCAGTTAAAACTAGTCAATTGAAAATAAGTATGAAAAGATCAAAGATACATAAACCTGACACTCTAGATTTCTGCCAAGTAGATATTTTTGACATATTCATAGAATCCCTTGATGAAAGACAAAGAGTCAAACTTTTAGTTCCAGATAATTACAGTGTGTTGAAATGTTCCAAATATTTTAGACTGAAGGAAAATAGATGAACATTTAAGTGGAAAAACAAACTTATGACTTTCAAAGACATGTAAGACATAGCTGGAATGGAAGCAGTGGACAAAACAGGCCTATTAAGGCATATGTATACATGCCAATAATGTAAATTGTGGTATTCTTAACAGGTGCGATGACACTGAGATATGAAAAAGGGAGAGTCTGCAAGGATTAAAGGGCATGATTGGCAGATATTTTGACTTTCTAAGAACAGAGGTTTATAGACTATATTTCTGAATAACTCTGATTTTTGCATAAATGATAAATGTATCATTTACCAAATGAGGGATTATGATAGATATAGAGTAAAGCAAAGATGGGAAAATGAGTGTGGGCTCAAATTTCTAAAGTTCTGGACATATCTCAATAGTGAGATCAACACCCTGATATATATTGAGATATGTGTTGAGCTAGCTACTGATGATAAATAATATACAGATATGATGACATACTTCTCTTAATTTGTAATAGAGGAAATTAATATAAATTGATCAGTTTGAAGATATTATAAGGACTATGTGGTGGAGGAAAGATTTTTACCTTATATCCTTCACTCTGGATGCTATTCCTCACAGAACTGACTTTGTAACTTAGCACACATGCAGCTAGGTACCTCAGTTTCTTATTTTGTAAAGCAATGAGACTATGTAGTGCTCTGATTACCTCAATTAGCTATGTATTTTAGGTTTAGTAAAGAAGAAAGAGAAGTGCATCAAGGAACATTTTAGCTCACCTTGGTGGAAAACCCTTTGGGAATTAGTCAGGAGTGGGTCAATAACTCATAGCAAAGCAAAATGTAAATGGGTTACGTAGCCCTGCCCTACAAATCAACACTGATTTACTTAATTAGGGAACAAAAAACCATGTCCCTGTCCGTTTAGATAGAGGACAGTGATATGAAGCATGAAAAAGAGCCAGGTGGCTCTCACAGGTGATCTGGGTTTCTAGAAAGACCTTTATTCCCAAGGTGTTTTTTTCTTCTTCTTTTTGGTTTTTCATTTGTTTTTCTTTCGGTTTGGCCTCTGATGTTATTTTAACATAGATTTTTATTTGTGCAGCTCGAGGCTGTTATGTGAATCCATTGTAGCAGAATGTGGAAAATCATAAGCCTTTTGTGAAAATGACCATGGTTCATTGTACTTATAAACAGCAAGTGTCCTCCCTATGACAGAAAGGAAAATTAATGGGCTTTTGTGATCATTTTAGTTTTAAACTTTGTTTATATTGGTTTATTTGTATTGTTAATTATCACCAAACTTGAAAGATTATCTGAAATCAAAGAATGTCATGAAATGTCTGTTTTGCTTGTACTTAGAAATGGACAATTACACCACCAAAAACCATTCTCATAGTAATTTACTTTTTGGTTTTCATCTTCCCCAACACTAATATGCACACACATGGTAGGGCACTCATCTAAAGTCCTTCATTCTCATAAATGATAAAAAGAGAATTTGTCATACATAATACAAAGCAAAAATACACTGAAGTTAATGAAGGGTTGAGACTTGGTTAATTGTGTGAAATATACAGCAGTGAGACAGCTTATAGAATTCTAAATAGTTATACAAGATATCAATGGTTTGTCCTTTTAAAAGTCTAAATTTCTTTTAAAATTTTATTGTATTTTGTGCATCTAAAGTATTTATATTACAAATTCTAACCTGGGAGCTACATTGCCTGAATTTACTTGGCAGCTTAATACTTAATCTAATTATATTTGATATGCAATCTTTCTTTCTCTGTTTGGAAGTATTTAGGCTTTTGGAAGGAGAAAAATCATATTTACTGTTTTACAACTCTTATAAAGAAACTCTGAGCAGGTAATTGGGAAGTTTGTGGATAGCAGCATATAGTCTCCCATGTGTGCCAGATATTATATTTGCAGCCAGTCTACTTCTCTTTTTTAGCTATAGAAATTAACAAATAATACTTATACCATAACCTTATGATTATCTAAAGAAGTAATGATTGAAAGAATTCAGCTGTATAGAAATACAGAGAAAATCAAATAACATGCAAAATATGAAGGGCAGATAAATATCTTAAATTTTAAGCAGAAGAACAGAGGCATCCTGGCTAGGGAGACTGCAACATAATGTTGCAGAAGGCATAAAGGAAACACTCTTCCTGTAAGTGGCTTATAATATATTCAGAAAGTAAATAGAAATAAATACTGTTGGGTGGTTTGGAAGAAAACGCCCCCCCCAAAGGGAGTGCCACTGTTATTAGCTGTGGACTTATTAGAGTAAGTGTTGCCTTGTTGAAGGAATTGTGTCCTTGTGGGGGTGGGCTTTGAACTCGCCTATGCTAAATCTGTATCCAATGCCACAGTTAACTTCCTATTGTCTGCAGATCAAGATGTAGAACTCTAGGCTCCTTCTCCAGAACCATGTTGACCTACATGCTGCCATTCTCCACCAAGGTGATAATGAACTAAACCTCTAAAACTATAAAAGAACAACTACAATTAACGACTTTCCTTTATAAGAGTTGCTGTGTCCTCATGTTTTCCTCCTTGATTCCCTTCTCCCCTACCACTCTCCCTGTCCCTCCACTTTACTGAAGAGATCTTGTTTAGTTCCCCTTCTCGGGGGGAGGGGGTCCATTTTGGTCTTTTTTTTAGTTTTCGTCTAATTATTTTTTGCTTTATTTATAATAGCCACTTATGAGTGGGTACATACCATGGTTGTCTTTCTGTGTCCATGGAAGGCCTCACAATCTGTGAAGAGTGGAGGGAGAGGGAGAAAATGGGGGGAGTGGGAGGACAGAAGGGAGAGGGAACTGGGATTTTTATTTAAAATAAGATTGTTTAAAAAATAAAAAGAGTGTGGCCATGGTGTCTTTTTACAGCAATTTAAACTGTAACTAAAACAACTGTATTTGGCAATCTAATACTATTTCTATAAAACTAATATAAGACAAGCAAGACTGAGCCAAAAGGCAAACAATATTTTACAAAGAACAGTCCTTAGTATAATCTTATATTCATCCATACCTATGTTTCCAAATCAATTTTGTTTACACTTATAATTAATTGCACTGAAACAATCTACAGTGTCTATCATTTTAATGGATAGTGCTCATTTATACTTTTTTTTTTTTTGGTTTTTCAAGACAGGGTTTCTCTGTGGTTTTGGAGCCTGTCCTGGAACTAGCTCTTGTAGACCAGGCTGGTCTCATTTATACTTATTTATGTTGCTGAAATGTTCAGTTACCTTAACCAAAACTAATTAGTGACATCTAAGAACTCTAAAAGCCATTACGTATTCTGAATTTTGTCATGTAATAATGGTGATAGAGACAGAACAAACTTGTCCTGAGTACTGTTCATGGAGATGGCATGTAGCTGCCAAAGGAGACAGCCATGCTGGAACCTTATTGGTAGGTAAACCAAGTGCCTCATGAAAAATGCAAAATAACAGTCATGGGTTCATTTAAAATGTAATAGTTAGTTAAAAGAAGCCTGAGCTAATAGGCTGGGAAGTGTTTTAATCAATGCAGTTTCTGTTTGATTATTTTGGGTCTGGGAGGCTGGGAACAAATGGGCAGTCTTTGACTGCACACTGTGGAGGATATGAAAGTAAAAACAGACAAACCATAACACCAGAGGGTGACAATAAGCCATTTTATTTTGCATGGTCATGAATATTTCTTATAATATATGATAATTATACTGAGAAAATATATAATAGAATAATATATAAAATATATGTTATATAATCTATATTATAAAAGTATCTAATATATATATTAGAAAAGTATCATGTGTTGATGAAGGAAGGTCATTGGTTAATTATAATAAAAAAAACTGCTTGGCCCTCATAGGTTAAAACATAGGTAGGAGGAGTAAACAGAACAGAATGCTGGGAGGAAGAGGAAGTGAACTCAGCGGCCATGCTCCCCTCTCCCGGGCAGACGCCATGAAGCAAGTTGCCAGGTCAGACATGCTGAATATTTCCCGGTAAGTGCACCTAGTGGTGCTACACAGAATATTAGAAATGCATTAGATCAATATGTAAGAGTTAGCCAATAAGAGGCTGGAACTAATGGGCAAAGCAGTGTTTAAAAGAATACAGTTTGTGTGTTGTTATTTCGGGGCATAAGCTAGCCAAGCGGCCAGGAGCCGGGCTGTGGAAAGACACCCGCAGCTCCTTCAACAATGTGTCTGGGAAACTTTGGCAGAATTTTTTTTAAATAACTACAAGAGCAAAAGCCTGAATAAAGGTAGGGAAAGTTGGAAGCTCTAAGGAGAAAGGAGATTGTATATGTGTATGTGTGTTTGTGTGTGTGTGTGTGATGCGGAAAAGCTTACTTGTCAAATGAACATTCTTTCAAATTAACATGAGGAACATTTGTCTTTGACATATTATGAAAGTTCATGCTTTTGTAACATGATTAAGCATATATTATTTACTTAAAATGTTTTATGAATTCCAAAATATATGAAGAACTCAAGAAAGCTGACATCAAAATTCAAAATAATCTAATTAAAAATGGGGTTCAGAACTAAAGAGAATTCTCAACAGAAGAATATCAATTTGCTGAAAGACACTTAAGAAAATGTTCAACATCCTTAGTTATTAAGGAAATACAAATCAAAATGACTCTGAGATACCATTTTTCTCCAGTAAGAATGACTAAGATCAAAACCACCAATGATAGCTTATGCTGGAGAGGATGTGGAGCAGGGGGAACACTCCTCCATTGCTGGTGGAAATGCAAACTTGTTCAACCATTCTGGAAATCAGTAGGTTGGAAATCAACCTACCTCAGGACCAGCAATATCACTCTTGGGTGTATAACTAAAGAATGCTCAATCTTACTAGAAGGACATTTGTTTAACTCTGTTCATAGCAGCATTATTTTTGATACCATGAATCCAAAAACAACCTAGATGGCCCTCAATAGAAAAATGGATAGAGAAAATGTGGCACATTTACACAATGAAGTACTTCTCAGTGGGAAAAAAAAATGACATCTTGAAGTTTGCATGCAAATGGATGGAACTAGAATAAAACATTCTGAATGAGTTAACCCAGAACCAGAAAGATGAGCATGGTATGTACTCACTCCTAAAGTGGAAACTAGCCGTAAAGCAAAGAATAATGAGCCTATAGTCCATGACCCCAGAAAAGCTAAGTAACAAGGCGAACCCTAAGAAAAACATATATAGATCCAGCAGGAAAGGAAAATTATACAAGATTGCCTGACAATATTGGGATCATGGGGTGGGGGTAAAGGGAGACTGGAAGAGAAAGAGCAGGGGAGAAAAGAACTTGAGGGAACGGGGTAGTCAAGATGGAGGAAGGACAGAGAAGAGGGCACGGAAAAAAGAGATCTTGATTGAGGGAGCCATTATGGAGGTAGCAAGAAACCTAGCACTAGAGAAATTCACAAAAATCCACAAGGATGACCCCAGATAAGACCCTAAGCAATAGAGGAGGGGGTGCCTGAACCGGCCTTGCCCTGTAGTCAGATTGAGGACTATCTTAAATATAAACATAGAACTTTTATCTAACACCTGATGGAAACAGAAGCAGTTAACAAGCATCAGAGCACTGGGATGAGTTCCCAAAGTCTGGTTGAAGAGTGGGAGGTGAGAGAATATGATAGCAAAGAGCATGATGGGGACACTCAGTGAAACAGTTTACCTGAGTTAATGCGAGCTCACAGACACACACCGGCCCGACAGGGAAGAAACCAGCATAGGACCAAGCTGGACCCTCTGAAGGTGGGTGACAGCTGTATGGCTGGGGCAGACTGCGGGGCCACTGGCAGTGGCACCAGGATTTATCCCTACTGCTTATACTGGCTTTTTTGGAACCCATTTTATTTGGATGGATACCTTGCTCAGCCTTGATATAGTATGGAGGGCCTTGATCCTTCCCCAAAGAAATGTACCTTACTCTCTGGGAGGAGTGGATTGGGGGGTGGTGGAGGGAATTGAAGGAGGGGAGAGAGGAGGAACTGTGATTGGTATGTAAAATGAAAAAAAAAGATACTCTATTTTCTTTTAAAAAATAAAAAAAAATGGATCACTGTAGAATGTGAGAAAAAGATTGTTCTTCCAACAACAAACAAATAAACAAACTCTGTGAATCATTTTACTTGATGCTACTTCTCAGAACCTTTAATACTCAAAAGCTTAACTGGTAAAAATTTGAGAGTCAGAGCTAGACAATAGTGTATTCCTCTTAGCAAAACAGCTAGAGGTTTCAAATGATAAAAATATAAGTTATTGTGGGTTAGTTTTTCAAAACATTATTAGAAGAAAAGAGCACTCCAGTGGTACTTAGATACAAATCTAAAACATTATTACTTTGCATAGAATATTACCTTAGTTTAGATTTCTTTTCCTTTCTCTCCCTTCCTCCCTCCATCCCTTCTTCCCTCCCTCTCTCATTCTCTCTCTCTTTCTTTTTTGAGACTGGTTTTCTCTATGTAACTGCCTCTGGTTGTCCTGGAACTCACTCTACAGACAAAGCTGGGTAGAATTCACAGAGATCCATGACTAAGTACAGTACTGGGATTAAATGTGTGGGCCGGGCTCTGACAACCTGGCTACATCAACCTTTCCAAAGAGTCATGATGATGTTCTTTGTTCATTCTGGATTTCCCAGACAAAATGAGCTGCCTGTGATAGCACCGCTTGTTAAAAAAAATAGTTTGTGGTCAAAATTATTTGGAAAAATTCCTTTGTATGCTTGAATTTTGAAGTATTTCACAAATATTTTATATGTATAGTAAAGGTCAAGGTATGGACATATTTTCATAATTCTTTGCAAATGAATGGTTCTTGTATACCTCTTTGGGTTCCCATCATCTCTCAGAAAATCCTTGAGTGCTAATAGCAGTCTTCTCTTAAATTACAAGTGGAAGACTCTAGATGACATTAATAAATTCAATAAAAGGTTTGAGCTGAGATGGCATAAGTTAAAAGTAGTAAGAAGTGGTAAATTAATGTTAAAAACCTTTAGTGAGTGCTTGTAGATGCTTGCTATATTTCCGTGAAGATTATAAAAAGGTGTCACTCTTTCAGTTCAAGACTATATGAAATGACACCTGCAGAGAGATGGAATTTAATATGTTCTGACAAGCTATGACTATGTATAACGACAACAGACTATATTATAAAATTTTGTTAGTAATATCTTTGCCTAATTATTGTGAACTTTAATCTTATTTTAACTTCTGTAAGTCTTTTTTTCCATTTACTTGTCTTAATACATTGTGATGTATCCTCAGCTTCTATTTTTATACACTCCCATTTCAATTTTGTATCTCTGCCCACCTATATTCACATATAAGCAAGTACGAAGAAATAAAATTATAAGGGACCAAATGTGGTTGAGAGAATTATCCTAAACTACCTATATTGATATATTTGCCCATTGTCCATTTAATTAGCAGTTACTATTGATAAAATCTAAGTGCAAGATGGATAATTACCCCCTTCTGGGTTCCGAGCTGTCCATTTACCCATGGTTTTCAGTAATTACTGGTTCCTTCTCTGTTCAGTGTGTAGGAACATCCCTTCTAAAGAAGAGGATTGTGCATTCCCTATTAAAGTTATTGCAAGGCTCTCAGAAGTGAAGTAAATGCACTCACAAATAGCACTTCCAATGAATAATGCTGAAATCAGACTTTTTCCCCCCATTGCCAGTGCCTCAAGTAGTTGGCTTCTTTCCCATCAGCTACTTTGTAACTGTGAATATGACAACATGACGGTGATTCACAGATGTCAAAATATGACGAGCAGAGCAAATCTGTGTTCCAGACGTGATAAGGTGAGGACAGCAGAATGCGCAGCCCCAGGTGATTTCCGTGAAGACTCCGACAGACAGAGGGTTCACTATCTATACTATGCAGCCGCCAACTCTAATAACCTGGTAGGGTGAGCGGTTAAGCAAGAAATGCAAATGGCTAAAAAAAAACTGGGTTGCACAGTAACATTTTAAGCTGATTTGAGAGGTGTATGCTTGAAAAAACATACACCTCAGCCTTGGAGAATGCCTTTTGTTATGTTCAACACACAGTGAGCTAGAACTAAAAAAAAATACATAGAAATTATGAATGCCTTTGCAAATTCCTTCACCAATCCTACAACCTTATAAACTATGCAGCAGAAACGGAAATAACAGCTTGCTTCTTGTTTTTATCACAATATTTGGAAATGTATTTCAAATGTACATATGCTTCATAGATTAGGGGTTATAGTTACACATCTATGGAACAGAAAAAAATAGATTGTGAGCATGTATCATAGAAACAGCTGCCATACATTCATACAAAGCACTCAAACTTGCATTGCAGTACTCAGAAATAATAGAATCACAAGATTATCATGACTAGTTCTACACATATATCTATGTATATGCAACTCATAAATCCTGACTTCTGCCAAGCTTGATAGTCAGTTTAATTCATGGGAATCCATTTATGGCTAAAATTTATACTTAAAAGTCAATCTTTCTGTGTTAAATCCAGGAAGAGGTTTATTAGACATAAACTAATATAAGTGTAAATTACAACAACTTTACTTGGATGATGATAAAATTAAGGGTATTTTCATGTCAGACTGTGATTCTAAACACAGTGATCAAAAATCAAGGTTGAATATAAAAGCAAAGGTGCCAGTCTTTCCTCTAATTCAAAATGCAATGACCTTAGTTGGCTGGACAAACACAATTTAGCCACAATGACACCTGTTTGGGGGGATGAAATTTGTACACATTTCTTTATTTTTAAAACTGTTTCAGAATAAGTGGAAATAGATCTGTGGGGAATTTGGAAAATATTTTCACAAACTAGTGCAGATATGAAATGAATTTTAACATGAATCGTTTCCTAGATATCTTTAAAAATATTCTTGTCATTATTTTGATGGCAAGCTATAAATAACTTCTAAAGTTGTTTGCAGATGGCAAGCAGTCTGTGGGAAGGAGCCTTGCTTCTTTGCCATTGTTTTTTAAGAGGCAAGGGCAATGGCAGTCACTTAGATTTTTAAGACGTTTTGGAGAATCAATTAGTGAATATTAAATAATTTGATAAGAACTGAAAATTTGAGAATGATTCATAATATTTTACAAGTTAAACTATGCAGATTTAGTAACTCAGGATAAACTGCCAGAGGTTAAGGAAATGGCTAAATGATGTAAAGTTTATCCAGCAATGAAGAGAATTATGAATAGTGAGTTTAAACTGTTAATCCATAGGAGGACCAGGTACATATGGCATCTTTTGTGTAGGAGGCACTTCTGTTTATGTGTTGGTTTCATTGGTTAATGCACAAAGAAACTGCCTTGGCCTTTTGATAGGGCAGAACTTATGTGGGCAGGGAAAACTGAACTGAATTCTGGAAGGAAGAAAGCAGAGCTGGAGAGATGCCATGCATCCTCCATCTGAGACAGACGCTGGTTAAAATCTTTCCTGGTAAGCCACTGCCACGTGGTAATATACAAATTAATAGAAATGGGTTAAATCAAGATGTGAGAGTTAGCCAATAGGAGGCTTGAGATAATGGGGCAAGCAGTGATTTAATTAATACAATTTCTGTGTGGTTATTTCGGTGCTAAGCTAGCCTGGTGGCCATGAAGAACAAGTGGCCCCCTCCCTACAACACATTTTGTTTGTAAGTCCAACTTCAGAATCAGAGACCAGCTATCTCTAAAACAACCTCTCTAACTAGACTAGCCATATTGGTGAGTTCTGGGTTTGGTAGAGAGACTTCAGCTCAATAATAAAAATAGAGCAATGGGAGGAGTGGTAGATACTTTTCACCAAACCTGTGCCTCCACATGCGTGTGCAGACATGTACAAATGTATCATCACATAAGTGTACTTACATATACACAAAACCTTGCACATATACATACACACCAAAGCAGAAAAATAGAACTATTTATAAAAAAGAAAAAGGCTATGAACTATTACATAAAAACTTACATACACACACATAACAAAATAGAACTATAAAGAACAAAACTATCAACCACTACATGTTTTTCACGTGTAAGTTAAATTAGATGAATTTACTTTGAATATTTTAAAGGATTACTTAAAATATCCTCTTAACATCTTGTTTCATTTACCACAGTGAAGGGGTAAATAAGCCACTATCATGTTTATAACAAACATTAGAAAACAATTTAATAAATGATTGGATTGTATAATATATTATATAACTGTATAGTTCTGCTTGTTCATCTTAATTCTATAAAACAAACCAAACTATTTTTCATACCATGGTGTCTCCTTTCCTTAGCTATGTCAAATCCTGAGAAGCACATATCTCTGTGACTCCATAGCATGCTGTTCACTAACATGTGTCCATATACTGATGTCTAATAAACATGCTCTTATTCTTACCAAATATTTTCTACTTGTTAAACATACTGAGTTCAGTTCATGTAGAATCTCACTTAAACAGGATCCTGTTACACCTGTTTTGCAGCAAAGAACCTATGTGTTCGGCTAAGCAATTACTTTACTTAAATGAATATATCAAGGAGATGAAAGGAAGGAAATAGCATTTTTGAAGCAGATAGAGAAAAATTTTGATGCATTGGGTCTAAACATTAGCAAACCATTAAAAAAAGATGTACTAGAAGACAAACAAAAACATAAACTTTAGAAAGAAACCAAAGGATACAAACTTAATAATGTCTGTTTTTATTTCTGGATTAGCAATGAAAAATATTTCAAAAATTATTTGAAGACAGTAATTGTTTTCTCTATCCTCCCTTAGCCTCATCCTTCCTATTCCCATCCTTATCCCCTTTTATTTCTCTCCTCTTGTCCTCTTGTCCACTGGTAATCTCATTTCCATTTCCCCTTTACATTGGGAGTCTGCATCTCTGCGAGTAACTCTGGGATGAACTAGAAACCCAGTGCAATGGAAACTCCCAGGAATCTATGAGGGTGACCCCAGCTAAAACTCCTAGCAACAGTGGATATGGAACCTGAACTGACTATTACCTATAATTAGGTAAGACTTCCAATGGAGGGAATGGGACCCCAAACCAGCCATAAACTCAACAATCTACAATTTGTTTTCCATGAAATATGTTCTGGCTTATAGATGCTGCAGAAATTGTGGGAGTAACCAAAGACCTGTACAGCTGGAGACCCAAAGACTGAGAAGGAACTCACCCTTGAGGGCCAGGATCCAGAGGAGGGATACTCCAGAGAGCTAAAATAGAACCAAACATGAATGGCAAAAAAAAATGTTAATGAACTGATTCAATTCTGCTATACTAATAAATTGATGCCTAGCCCAACTATCATCAGAGAGGCTTCATGGAGCAGCTGATGAAAAGAGATGGAGAGACCCACAGTCAAACTTCTGGTAGAGATTGGGGAATTCACTGTGAAAGAGGAGGAAGAAGGATCGTAGGAGTCAGAGGGGTCAAGAATATCACAAGAATGGAGAAAACAAAATTTTCCAGGATAAAAACAAATTTAAACAATACGTAGCCACAAACCCAGCCTTACAGAAAGTAATAGAAGGAAAATCTCTAACCAAGGAGTCCAACAATGACCACAATAACTCAGACATCTAGAGACCCGTCACCAGCGCAACTCAAAGAAGGGACGCACACGAACTCTACTACTAAAGAAGTGACCGGAGTTAACATCCCCTGGTCATTAATATCACTTAATGTCAATGGGCTCAACTCACCTATAAAAAGGCACAGGCTAAGAGATTGGATACGAAATCAGGATCCAACATTCTGCTGTTTACAAGAAACACACCTCAAACACAGAGACAGGCACCTACTCAGAGTAAAGGGCTGGGAAAAGGCTTATCAAGCAAATGGACCTAAGAAACAAGCAGGTGTGGCCATACTAATTTCTAACAAACTTGACTTCAAACTTAAATCAATCAGAAGAGATGGAGAGGGACATTTTATACTCATAACAGGATCAATTCATCAAGAGGAAGTCTCAATCCTGAATATCTACGCCCCTAATATAAAAGCACCCACATACGTAAAAGAAACATTACTAAAACTCAAGGCAGCCATCAAACCGCACACACTAATAGTGGGAGACTTCAACACTCCTCTCTCACCAATGGACAGGTCAATCAGACAGAAACCTAACAGAGAACTAAGAGAATTAATGGAGGTAATGAATCAATTGGACTTGACAGACATCTATAGAATATTCCACCCAAATCGGAAAGAATATACCTTCTTCTCTGCAGCTCATGGAACCTTCTCGAAAATTGACCACATACTCGGTAACAAAGCAAACTTCCACAGGTACAAAAACATATTAGTAACCACCTGTATCTTATCAGATCACCATGGATTAAAGTTAGAATTCAACAACAACCCTACCCCCAGAAAGCCTACAAACTCATGGAAACTGAACAGTCAACTACTGAACCACACCTGGATCAAGGAAGAAATAAAGAAAGAAATTAAAGTCTTCCTTGAATTCAATGAAAATAAAGAAACAACCTACTCAAACTTATGGGACACTATGAAAGCAGTCCTGAGAGGAAAGTTCATAGCACTAAGTGCCCACTTAAAGAAAACAGAGAAGGCACACATTGGAGACTTAACAGCCCACCTGAAAGCTCTAGAAAAAAAAGAAGCAGACTCACCTAGGAGGAGTAGAAGACTGGAAATAATCAAACTGAGGGCTGAAATCAACAAAATAGAAACACAGAAAACAATCCAAAGAATCAATGAAACAAAAAGCTGGTTCCTGGAGAAAATCAACAAGATTGATAAACCTCTATCCAAACTAATAAAACGCCAGAGAGTGAATATGCAAATTAATAAGATCAGAAATGAAAAGGGGGACATAACCACAGACACAGAGGAAATTCAAAGAATCATTAGATCTTACTACAAAGGCCTGTATGGCACAAAACTGGAAAATGTAAAAGAAATGGACACGTTTTTAGATAAATACCATATACCAAAGTTAAACCAGGACCAGGTGAACAACCTAAATAGACCTGTTAGTCACGAAGAACTAGAAGCTGTTATCAAAAACCTCCCTACCAAAAAAAGCCCAGGACCTGATGGTTTCAATGCGAAATTCTACCAGAACTTCCAAGAAGACCTAATACCTATACTCCTTAATGTATTTCACAATATAGAAGCAGAAGAGTCATTGCCAAATTCCTTTTATGAAGCTACAGTCACTCTGATACCAAAACCACACAAAGACTCAACCAAGAAAGAGAATTACAGGCCAATCTCACTCATGAACATCGACGCAAAAATCCTCAACAAAATACTGGCAAACCGAATCCAAGAACACATTAGAAAAATTATCCATTATGATCAAGTAGGCTTCATCCCAGAGATGCAGGGCTGGTTCAACATACGAAAATCTATCAATGTAATCCATCATATAAATAAGCTGAAAGAAAAAAACCATATGATCATTTCATTAGATGCTGAAAAAGTATTTGACAAAATTCAACATCCCTTTATGATAAAAGTCTTGGAGAGACTAGGGATACAAGGGTCATACCTAAATATAATAAAAGCTATATACAGCAAGCCGACAGCTAACATCAAATTAAACGGAGAGAAACTCAAAGCCATCCCACTAAACTCAGGAACACTAAACTCAGAAACCCACTCTCGCCATACCTCTTCAACATAGTGCTTGAAGTTCTAGCAATAGCAATAAGACAACATAAGGGGATCAAGGGGATTTGACTTGGAAAGGAAGAAGTTAAACTTTCGTTATTTGCAGATGATATGATAGTGTACATAAGTGACCCTCAAAACTCCACCAAGAAACTTTTACAGCTGATAAATACCTTTAGTAATGTGGCAGGATACAAGATCAACTCCAAAAAATCAGTCGCCCTCTTATACACAAAGGATATGGAAGCAGAGAGGGAAATCAGAGAAGCTTCACCTTTCACAATAGCCACAAACAGCATAAAATATCTCGGGGTAACTCTAACCAAGGAAGTAAAAGATCTATTTGACAAGAACTTTAAAGCATTGAAGAAAGAAATTGATGAGGATATCAGAAAATGGAAGGACCTCCCTTGCTCTTGGATTGGGAGGATCAACATAGTAAAAATGGCAATTCTACCAAAGGCAATTTATAGATTCAATGCAATTCCTATCAAGGTCCCATCAAAATTCTTCACGGATCTTGAGAGGACAATAATCAATTTTATATGGAAAAATAAAAAACCCAGGATAGCCAAAACAATCCTATACAATAAAGGATCTTCTGGAGGCATTACCATCCCTGACTTCAAACTCTATCACAGAGCTACAGTAATGAAAACAGTGTGGTATTGGCATAAAAACAGAGAAGTCGACCAATGGAATCGCATAGAAGACCCGGAATTTAATCCCCAAACCTATGAACACCTCATTTTCGACAAAGGAGCTAAAAGTATACAATGGAAGAAAGAAAGCATCTTCAACAAATGGTGCTGGCACAACTGGATGTCAACCTGTAGAAGATTGAAATTAGACCCATATCTATCACCTTGCACAAAACTCAAGTCCAAATGGATCAAAGACCTCAATATCAGTCCGAACACACTGAACCTGATAGAAGAGAAAGTGGGAAGTACCCTACAACAGATGGGCACAGGAGATCGCTTCTTAAGTATAACCCCAGCAGCACAGACACTAAGGACAACATTGAATAAATGGGACCTACTAAAGCTGAGAAGCTTCTGTAAAGCAAAGGACACTGTCACTAAGACAAAAAGGCAACCTACTGACTGGGAGAAGATCTTCACCAACCCCGTAACAGACAAAGGTCTGATCTCCAAAATATATAGAGAACTCAAGAAACTAGACTCTAAAATGCTAATTAACCCAATTAAAAAATGGGGCACTGAACTGAACAGAGAATTCTCAAAAGAAGAAGTTCAAATGGCCAAAAGACACCTAAGGTCATGCTCAACCTCATTAGCAATCAGGGAAATGCAAATCAAAACAACTTTGAGATATCATCTCACACCTGTCAGAATGGCTAAAATCAAAAGCACCGATGATAGCCTTTGCTGGAGAGGCTGTGGAGGAAGGGGTACCCTCATCCATTGCTGGTGGGAATGCAATCTTGTGCAACCACTTTGGAAATCAGTGTTTCGGTTTCTCAGGAAATTCGGGATCAACCTACCCCTGGACCCAGCAATACCACTCTTGGGAATATACCCAAGAGATGCCCTATCATATGACAAAAGCATTTGTTCAACTATGTTCATAGCAGCATTATTTGTAATAGCCAGAACCTGGAAACAACCTAGATGCCCTTCAATGGAAGAATGGATGAAGAAAGTGTGGAATATATACACATTAGAGTATTATGCTGCGGTAAAAAACAATGACTTCTCGAATTTTGCATGCAAATGGATGGAAATAGAAAACACTATCCTGAGCGAGGTAACCCAGACCCAAAAAGATGAACATGGGATGTATTCACTCATAATTGGTTTCTAGCCATAAATAAAGGTCACGGAGTGTATACCTGGTGAACCTAACGAAGCTAAAGAAGAAGGTGAACCCAAGAAAAAACATATAGTTATCCTCTTGCCTAAGGGAAGTAGATAAAATTGCCAGGGACAAAATTGGGATCTTGGGGGTGGGTTGGGGATAAGGGGGGACAGGGAGAGAAAAGTAAGAAGGGGAGGATTGGGGGAACTTGGGGAAACATGAAGATTGGGATAAAGGAAGGTTGGATAGGGGAGCAGGGAAGCACATATCTTAGTTAAAAGAGCCACCTTAGTGTTGGCAAGAGACTTGAACCTTGAGTGGCTCCCAGGAGCCCAAGGCGATGTCCCCAGTTAATCCCTTGGGAAGCTGAGGATAGGGAACCTGAACTGACCCTATCCTATAGCAATACTGACGAATATCTTTCATATCACCATAGAACCTTCATCTGGTGATGGATGGAGATAGAGACAGAGACCCACACTGGAGCACTGGACTGAGCTCCCAAGGTCCCAATGAGAAGCAGATGGAGGGAGAACATGAGCAAGGATGTCAGGACCACGGGGGGTGCACCCACCCACTGAGACAGTGGGGCTGATCTATTGGGAGCTCACCAAAGCCAGCTGGACTGTGACTGAAACAGCATGGGATAAAACCGGACTCTCTGATCATGGCGAACAATGAGGACTGATGAGAAGCCAAGGTCAATGGCAAGGGGTTTTGATCCTACTTCATGTTCTGGCTTGGTGGGAGCCTAGCCAGTTTGGATGTTCACCTTCCTAGACATGGAGGGAGGGGGGAGGACCTTGGACTTTCCACAGGGCAGGGAACCATGACTGCTCTTTGGATTAGAGAGGGAGGGGGAGAGGGGGGGGGGAGGGGGAGAAGAGTGGCGGGAGGGGGGGAAATGGGAGGCTGGGAGGAGGCGGATACTTTTTTTTTTTCTTATTCTCAATAAAATAAAAAAAAATTAAAAAAAAAAGAATATCACAAGAAAGTCCACAGAACCAAACAACCTGGGTTCATAGGAGCTCAAAGTGACTGAACTGTCAACCAGAGAGCCTGCATGGGGCTGGCATAGGCCTTCTTTATATACCTTACATTGGTCTTATTGTGAAACTCCTAATAGTGGGAGCAGGAGCTGTCTTTGACTCTGTTGCCCATACTTTTTGGGACCCATTCCATTTACCAGATTGACTGTGAATTCTTACTAGAAGAGGAGGCACATAGTTCAGTGCAACCCAATATACTGTGGCTGACTGATATCCATGGGCAGCCCAACTCTATCTGAAGAGAAACAGAGAAAGAGGATTGGAAGGGAGGGACTAAGAACTGGGAGGAGAGGAGGGAAGGATAACTTTTTTTGGGATGAAAAAAAAAAAACAAACAAAATAAGTAAATAAAATTTGAATAGGTACTAGAGTAGGTGGCAATAGACTTAGAAGATTTCATTAACAGCTAAGTTATTGTTTATTATAGCACTTACTTTGATTAGATGTATAGGAAATGGGGTCATATTTGTTGGACTGACAAAGACCATCACTATGGTTTTAGCTTGTGAAGAGGTTGTCAAGAGAAAGTAAGAGATAGATTTCAAAGACAGTGAACTCCAGAGTTACATCTAGGATGGATGGAGTCTTTAGACTAAGCTGAAAGCCCTCTGTAGAAACAGAATATATCAGATGGTGTTGCCCTATATTAATTTCTATATATTTCCTTTGAGATTGAAAGATTCCATTCTGTTGCAAAGCTTCTTTAACAACTCAAAATAGATCATGGAGTCCCCAGTATTAACCAGATTCACTAGACTCCTCTTTCAACAATTTACACACACACACACACACACACACACACGTTTCTTCTGAGAGTCACACACAGAGAAGTCAAGCTACAAAGATAGCTCTCAGACAAGCCAGGGTGCAAAGACTCTGAGATCAGACAGTTGCCTAGAAGAAGCAGAAGCAAGTCCAGCACATGGTTCCAGTACATGGAAGAGGTTTAGAACAAGTCAGTGTCCTGGCAAGGGCACACTCTAACATGTTAATATGTGTGCTCCAGGTGCCAGCTTTTGTAAGCTGTCACCCAAGCTGTTGTTGACTTTGATGATCCAGCAGTTATTGAGTCACTTATGCTCCTTTAAATAATACAAGTAAAACTCATTGTTCTGCCAATTTTGACTTGGGTAGTATCTATACATTGGTTTGTCAGGAGACCTCTATCTCTGCTACCATAGATGTGTGTGTTTCATCACCCAGGAAAATTTTGTCACACAGTCATCGTGTATTCTCATTACATACATGTATGTTTATTAAAAAATACAAAATTGTGTATGTTCATGAAGAGTTCTCAAGCAGAGTATTAAATGATGACAATCGCATTAATATTTAGTTTTTTCAAATATTGTTGAGAGATTGCCTTAGGGAATTCAGAATCTAGCAGCAGGACGGGTGACTTTTTCCTCAGTCATAGTGATCTCCATGTTCTCATATCATATTGGATAGAGACCTAAGATAGTGGGTGGGTGGAAAAGGCTTTCATAAGTGAGAAGCAGTGTTTAATACTACAGTTAGCTTTTAATACTTAAATAAACATGAGCACAGATTTTAGGGCATACTTATACATATTCTCATGGCCCTTAATTAAAGGAACTGCAAATACCTTAGGTTGAGGACGCATTCAATGTATCCAGTATGCTAAATGTTGTATAACTTAAAAGTGTGAAGTAATGAGCACAGGGTATGAGGAATTAATCTCGTGGTCTTACGGCTGAATTGACTTTCCCTGCTACTGCCTGGCCTAATGAGAAAGAATAGTTTGGCACCTCACTAATCTTGGAAAAGAGCACAATTGAAAACAAAACATTGTTTCCACTGAATTTATATAATTCCGTAACAACACTTGAAAACTCAGACGTTGACCCTTGCAGAGTATGGAACATTTCCATGGCTATCCATCCACTTACTGAGTATTGGGTTTGCAAACATGGGTCACTTACTGAGTGTTGGGTTTGCAAACATTGGGTTTGCAAACATGGGAGTAAGCAAAGCAAAGTAAATGAACACTCTGGCCTGTTAGATCAAATACAAAATTGAAAAATGTAAGTATTACAGATAACACTAAAAATACTTAGTCACAATAACACAAGTACTGGGGAAAATAATAAAAAAAATATTTTACCACACTAATAGTAAGGAAAGGTAAGGCAGATGCTAGTGAATAAATGCATTAAGTATCATTAAATGTTCAAATACAAGAAAGAGTCGCAAATAGTCTTAGGCTCAATTCTGAACACAAACTCACATAACGTCTGGGTTAGTTTCTCTAACAACTAAGGAAGCGAAATGACAGGGGGATGGTAATGTGGACCATGTTTGACCTGAACCTGAAAATTTTTTATTTTGTTTTGTTTTCCTTAGTTAGGGGTATAGGTGGATACTCTGATCTTTATTGCCTCATAATATATAGATTTGTGCATTAATATAATGGATTTCATAATAATATATATAGAGAGAGACTATGACATTAATACCTGAATTTATTAATATTGAACACCCCAATAGGTTGCTATTCTAAAGTTCCACAAAGGACAAGAATAATGTACAATTATAAATTAAATTTACTGTATCTTTAGCTTCCTTCAGAGTTTGATTTGCAGTATAATTATGATAGAAAATATAGGGGTAAATTTTTCTCTCTCCCTTCTTTTTTTTCCTCCACTCCAAGTCCCTCACTCTTCTTTCTCTGTTTCTGTCTCTCTTTCTCCCTAACTCTTGCTCTCCCTTTAAAGCCATGTAGACTTTAGTAAAGCAAGAAAAAGTCCTGATCTAAGCAGAAAACCATGAACAATAAAAATCTTACATGAAATGGAGTTTCAAGCCACTCTCAGGGAACACTTGTGCTTCACCCAAGTTCACTATGTACTTCAAATATGAGAGTGGTCACAATAACCAATAATTGTCTAGAGAAGGGGCTAGTGTACTGGGTAAAGAGAATATTTAGCAATTGTCTACCGGGATGAGGCAACCATATTCTTGTTTGCAGCCCAAGAAACTTCTACCTTATTCAAAAGGCACTAGGAACTCTTCTGCAGTTTTTTTTTTTTTTTTTTTTTTTTTTTTTTTTGAGCTGGCTGACATGGCCAATGTCAGTGTTTGGAAGAAAACCCTGACAGCAGTGCTTGGATCCTTTAGAGAGGAGGAGAAGGAGATGCCGAGAGATGATTTAGGAAGCCCATCAAGTTGTGCAGAAAATAGTAAGTGGAGTCTACTGTTGCTGATTAAAATTAAATTTCTTGTACTTATATTCTTTTGAAAGTTAATAATAAAACTATGAAAAGAATTATCTCTTTATCACGGATACCACATGACTGCGTGAACTATGGAAAATTTCTTAAGAAATAATGGAGTTGAAGCATACTTAGAACAAAGAAATGTACCTTAGATGTGTGTGTGTGTGGAGAGAGAGAGAGACTGTCAGAATTCTGTGAAAACTTGCCTGCTGCCCTGAAAAATTGTCCTGCAGTGAACTGCGTTCCGGCAGCATTTTCAGGAATTATATTCTTGTAGTGATCAATTTTTCAACCCAAAGGGTGATATTTCTCTCCATAAATTTGTTCCCCAGTCAATATTTCTTACCCATGATATGAACGAGGTTTTTCACTGTTAAAAATAACCAAGGTTAAAAGGCCTCGTAAATATGTAGCATCATGAAACGTCGGACACATGAGGTGAGGGAGGTGTTCTGATGTGCTGTGGCCAAGGATGCTATATAGGTCTATGTGTCACTCTTTCTTCTTAGACAACTGTGATAAATAAACAGTGTAGCTCCTTATTTACAGCTCCACTCCGGAAGCTGCCATTTATTTCTCTATCCAAAAAAAAAAAAGTGTTGCTGTTTGTTATTAAGACATGGCTACAGCTTATATCCACCAAAGCTACTCTAATGACCGTGAAGTTGATTTAGTACTTCAGATGATAAAGGAACGAATGATTAAATTTTGCTTCATTTCAGATACATGTCTATTGCTTGAGAGCAAGTCTGTAAATGTTCAACAAATCAGTACACACTTATTCCCCTTATATGACAGGTGAAATCTCCTCAGTCTAGATGGTAGCACAGACTTGTGCAGCACAGGGATGCATTGAAATTGTATAAGAAACTGACAGTAGCTAATTGACAGAAAATGGGTAGCTGGTAACAGTCCACTCTCATCTTTCAAATTCATTCATTCATCTCAGTGCAGTCACTCATACAACTGACGTAAATCTTTGCTTCTCTATACGGGAGACCATATTTCGGTCTTAACACGTGGTCCTCATTCTCAGCAACTGAAACCCTTTTTATTTCCTGCCATGGCCTTGAAACAAGCCCTTTACTCATTCTATTCCAGCCCACGAGACTCACTAATGCTCCTCCCTCACAGCTCGCCAGTTAGCAGAGAAGACTAAGAGGTGTTTACTAGTACTTTTGAATCTATTTGCATTGCTCTGCCTGGCACTGCACCAGTCCAGAGTATTAGTTAATTTTTTAATTGAATTTTAAGATTGTAATGTAATTATATCTCTCTTCTCTTCCTCACTCCAAAACCTCCCTTAAACCACTCCTTGTTTTTTTTCTAATTTGTGTCCTTTTATTTCATTAATTGTTGTTACAAGCAAATATGCATATGTATATACATATATATTTCTAAATATAAACCGCTCCATCTGGCAATTAAAACATATTGACAGTCGCAGAACTTCAGGTTTTATCTTCAATTCCAATTTCTTCTCCGTTCTTAAAGTGGAGTGTTGTAGTATCCCTTGACCTTACCACCTCACTGAGCCTTCAGCTGTTTTAGTCATCTCTAGTGTCCCTGTTTGAGTACCTGCTTGTTGACATATAAGATCCCAGGTTTTATGTTGACTTCTGCAGTCAGGAATCTAACCTAACAATTAATTCTAGTTTACTTTCTTTGCTGCGATAAACACCAGGATCAAAAGTAACTTAGAGAAATAACTTGGTGATTTCAGATGATCCTTCCAGGTCACAGGGCATCATGGAGACAAGTCAGGGTAGAGACTCAAGCATGAACTGATGGATAAATTATTGGAGATTGCTGCTTACTGGCTGACTCACTGAGTCAGGTTCAGCTACCGTTCTTACATAGCACCGACACACCTGACTCCATGTTGTTACTCACAGTGGGCTGGACTTACACATCATTCATTAATCATAATAATGTCCTACAGTTGTTAGGCAAGCAATTCTTGAGTTGAATTTTCTCTTCTCAGGTGAATCTAGGTTTTATGCACTTGACAATAAATGTGAACCAGTCCAATGCTGCTTGTAACTGATGTTGTCAATGGAATTATAAAAAAAAATCCTCATATCTAAAGTGGGACAAGTATGAAGACTTTGTAGTAAACATGGTGAATCATAACATGTATGATCAGCATGTTATTTATGATCCAGATAGAAAAGAGAAGAGCGATTCTTTCTTAATAAAGCTAGATTTTGGTAACTATTGCTTAGTCTGATTAGGTACTTTTCCATTAAATTTTCTTCATTAATATCACTGTACAATACATTCTAATTGAAAATGGTTGTTAAAAGTATACAAGTTTCCCCACATTTTTGATAAGGTGAAAAATATTGTCTTGAATGGTAGCATAGTTTGCTTTCTGCTTTTTATTTTCCTCAACTTGAATTCATTTAAAACTGAGATCTGAAAAGAACCTTGCCTTTAATTTAAATCCTACATTCAATTAACTTGTTGCCAACGTTCAGCTGAGGAAGCTAGACAACTCACCATTTATTCATAATCAGAATCTGCAAATGTCTGTATTATCTACATATCATTTGCTATAAAATAAGAGTATTTCCTGTCACATAGAAATACTTTCTCAAACAGGAATTATGATTTATCTAAACTGAGCATACAATATACAGACATTGGATTCTATGAATCATCTCGCCTCATAAATCACACAATTACTGCTTTATAGGAAAGTGTGGCTAAAATAAGAATATTAGATTGTCAAAAGAGTTGGAAAACTTTGGACATGAGAACTAGAATCTTCTCTGACTTCTATACCCACAAGTGCATATAGTTTCCAAGAATTACTGTCCTGTGAAGACCAGAGTACAGCACCTGTTTTTCATTTCTCAAGACTTTACAACCACTTTCACATTCCATTGTAGATGTCAATCTATCAAAAATGACTTTTATTTACTAATATGTAGTTTTTGCACCTCTGTCTAACAGTTATTTGCTTACCAGTCAATGCATCCTGTTGAAATGAAGATACAGAACTCTTCAGTATCTAATACTTACTCCTAATTAAGATATGTTATCCAACTTGTACAATATTATTGGCTAAATGAATTATATTTTAGTGGCTTATAAAAATAGAATTCAGATGCTATTATCACATGATATTAAAAATAGCACTTTGGTAAGATTGAGCATCACTTGTAGTCAGAGAGGCAGAAGTTGAAGGACAGTCTCTAGGGTTTAGCAGCTTTTGCTAGTTGAATGATCATGTAATACTAATGGCAATTATTTCATGGCTCATTTTCTTCATGGTAAGAATAAAATGTTTGCACAGAATTCAGAAGAGACTATATCAATTAAAATGCACTTACTCAGGGTCAGACTTTGTACTCCACAAATATTATGTGGCATTATTACTTACAGATAACATATATACATTCACAGACATTTGGTTCTTATAGCTTTTATTATAATCTACACTTTCCTGGAGATACTGAAGTCTCCAAAAAATTCTTATTTTTTGTATATTATATCAATTTTATCTACTGAATTAGTACATTGAAATATATCATTTAAAAATTTACAAATGTTATTACCTTTCCTTTTATTTATTGTCATAAATGTTTATAATAATATATATTTCAGACAAAAAGTTGTGAGGAGAATGGGATTGCTTGTAATTTTCAACTCAGAATCTACACTGTGGTTTCAGTTTCACAGCTTCTGGCGAACTTACCATGCATTGGTGCACAATCATTGGATTTAATTTTAAGCTTCGGGCTTCCTTGAAAGGTTATCCAGAGCATACATGGAGTACTACAACTTTAAAGAAAATCTCACAAATGAGTAGATTCTCTGAAAAAAAATTGCTTACGCCGAACTTGGTATCACACCAATGGCTTCCACTAGTACTTTCAGCTGCTGGCTTGAATATATAATAATGTTGGTTGTCTAAAAAATAAAGCATGCAGTTTTGTGTCCACTTGGAAAAGAAAGGCTAATGTGTGAACTTTAATTCTAAACAGACACTATGCCATGTTTGTGGTTGGTATTGTCTGACTTTGCCTTGCCGGCTTTCATGCAGCTGCTTTGGAAGCATGAAGGTCACATCTACGTAAGAAGATCAAATATCCGAGTTTGCCCATTTACAAGGAAACAATCTTAGAAAATACAAAGCCATGCTATGTGTGCTGAAATTAAATGAAATATCTTTAAAACCTACTATATATATACATATATATATATGTATATATATATATATATAATTAAAGGTCTTTTGAGTACTTTTGAAATTATAAATAAATAATAGCCATTGTCTAACCATGATAACCCAGTCCCAGTTATGGGATAATGCCTTATAAGTCACTGGGAAGGAAAGCATTAGACACCATCAAATAAGACAGGCTGTAGCCTTTCCTCTTTTTATTACAAAAAAAAATTGATCATAAGACCCTTTTACTGAAGATGCCATGCAACTATATAGCATCACATAGAGAAATTAAGCTGGGACAAACCAAAAGTTTCCTTCCTGCCAGCTAGCTTTTCTAGTTCTGGGAGATACTGTGCAAGCTGTTAGGAGAGGAAAGAAAATGACAGTTGTGATTGCTATTCTTGCTTTTCCACTTGACTACACCTGGACCAAGCTACAACCCAGACCTCCAGGGCACACTTATTATAGATGGCTTGATTGGAAGTGGGTGGATCCACTTCTAGTCCAGACCTTTGAGGCTGGAAGACACATCTTTTATCTAAGCCACACCCTCTCCTGAAACCTATTAAATGACTTAGAAGAAGGAAGCTTTTGTTTTTCCTAGCAATTCTATTCTTTCACTGGAATTAAAGCCTTTTTCTTCAAAATTCTAGTATCTCCTGAAGACCAGCTGAGACATCAAGCCTTGTGAACTCAACAACTTCTGGATTTTTCATTTTCTTATATATAGCCTGCCATTGTTGGATTACATCAACCTTAACCTATAAGTGATTCTAATAAATCTCAGTTATATACATATAGAAAAAGAGATTTATTTTATAACTTCTGCTACCTTAGAGAACCCTCACTAATACAACAAGCTTACCCAGATGTGATCCCTAGGATCTTAGGTATATGACTAGCATGTAGTATGAAAATAATAAGCTAGTGCCTTAACTATTATGGAATATCAAACTAGTCTACAATTTAATTTGCAACCAATTTCATGGGAAAGAATTGGTAATGAATGCTGTAAGTCTGTTCAAAAGTTCATAGTGAATGGTGTCACAGGCCCTTAAGGGGTAGTTCCATTGTTAGCTAAATTGGTGTAATATCAAATCATATTGCAAATATGCATATTTGTGCCCATATGCTTTGCCACTCTTATCTATAATCAGAGTTGTTACACTTTCTAGTGAACTGTGGCAAAGGTAAAGACTTATGATTGCACATGGTAATGAAAGTTGAATATTTAACCATCAAGAAGACATTTATAGCATCTACTCCAAGACTCAGGGTAGGCTGTTCTTGAGGGAACAGAAATACAACTGGAGTCACAAGATAGGGAGTTGAGCTCAAATTGACACATTATGGTAGTCATTGCAATGAGAAAATCTCAACAGCTATGGGTGGCTGCACTGGTTTTGCACCACAATGACTGCATCGAAGCCAGACTATGATAGAGAATCAGAGAATGAAGAGAATCAGAATCCCCCACTCCTCTCTCTTAAATTGTTTCTCACATTAGATTCAGGGAAATGGAAAGCATGGTCATTATTGTACTCACTGACTACAACCCCTGACTCCTCTGGATAGTGCCAATCTGATGGTCACAAAGAGGGCCCTAGCTAAATTAAATATGTCACAAAACAAATCAAAGAGTAACTCTGGGAAAAGGACATGTAGGGAAGTGAGTTGACAGGAGTTGGGGAGAGGTAAGAAATGTGGGGAAAAGGTAGGAGGTGCAGTGGACAGTCGTGGGAAGGAGACGAGAAAAGAGGGGTGACAGGGAAGCAGAATTCAGCATTGACACAATCAAACTGCCAAAGAATTATTTCAGTATAAAATGATGATGCAATGCCAGCTAAAGCAAGTACTTTCTAAACAGTAAATACATGGCTCCAGGGAATTATTCAAAATTTTTATTTAAACACATGACAACTAACCTCCAAAATTAGGATGAATTTGCTCACATTGTAATTCTTTTTTATTAAAATGTGATTTTCAATGGATTTTTAGTGTTGAAGATTTGTTTATAAATTATTATTAATTTTCTTTCAGTTTATAAGAGAGGAATGGACACATGAACTCTTTGAAACTGAGCATATATGACTAATGCATCAAAAATTATTTTTTTTATTTTACATAACAACCCCAGTCATTTTAAAAAGTCTGTCTCAATAATCATTGTGTTCAAAGTTCAAAAATCATGGTTTGATGAAGTAGCATAGCTATAGCAAGGGCAATGATATCTATGTAGTATTAACTGTGATCTTCTCTAAATACTGTTGGCTGTACCTTAAACACACTTATCAACATGCAAATGTATCTTTTGTGCTTATTGATATTACCTTCATTTTATAGATGCAGTAGTTAAGTAAAAGGATTTAAATAAGTCATCAAAAGACACAGAGACTTTACTTTTGTAGTTAAGATTGGATCTCAGTCATCCAACACTTTTCAACTTGGCTGTCTACCATCATGAAATACTTCCATACTTGATGTGGGATTCCCCTCTGTATGCTATGAATATGTTTTTGCCAACTAATTAATAAAGAAAATGCTTCAGCCTATTATAGGGCAGATTATAGATAGGTTAGAAGAATATAGAGAGATAGTAGGTGCAGTCAAGGAGATGCCAATTAGCTAATAAACGAGAAAGATGTCAGCACCCAGCCAGAACCCTACCTGTATGCCCCAGCCTAGTGGTAATACACAGATGAATAGAAATTGGTTAATTAAAAATGTAAGAGTTATCTAGAAATATATCTAAGCCAGTAACTAAACAGTGTTGCAATTAATATGGTTTTTGTGTTATTATTTGGGTCTGGGGGCTGGGAAGTGAAGGAGCAGTCTCTGTCTACATGTACCCAACAACTGCAAGAGTGAACATGCAAAGCGTGCATTAGACCATGGACTTCTTCTTAATGTTTTGAGTTAAACTTCATTTTTTTGTAGCTTGTCAATAAAATGTTTAGATTATTAAAAGAAAAATAGAAAATTAAAAATGAGACAAAAATGAAATCCTAATGACAGCTACGGGACAAGTAAAAGCACAAACAATGAAAACCAGAAAATAGTGTTTCCTTCTTTTTTAGCCCTTTAAATTGATTACATGTTCAACACAGTTTTATGTATAACTTTATGGAAACATATCTCAGACTTTCTTCTCATTTCCTTATACTACTCAAAGCATAGGTTAAATACAAAAACTAGTCCTAATCATGTGGGTATGTCTAGTTGAGTTTATCATTAGCTTAGTAAGACTTTTCATTCCTTACAATCATTTAAGTAGATTTGAATCCATACTTCTCAGGAAAATAATTGTTTTTAATGGCCACTAAATAAATGCACTTGACTACTTGAATTTCTTGCTGGAAGTTTGCTTCTTCAACACCCCTACAGTTAAAGTAACCGTTATGTTCACCATTTTTCTTTTCCTGTTTTATGGCAGTCCTCAAAAGAACAGTGCAAACTGGAGAAGACGTGGTTTTGCCAGTAACATGGGCGTCTTCTGAGACATTTTTCTACCTCCTCACTCCCAACCCAGTTAACTGCCAAGACTTCAGTTCTACCTCCCACATGCACATCAACCCTGCTCTGTTCTCACTGCCTTGATCTTGATCTGTAGCGCCCATCATTTCTTAGTGTTTCATATGCAGCTCTTAGCCTGTGTCTATTTCTTAGGCTGGCTTCCCTCCAACATCTCTCCAAGCTGTGGCTGTCTATCAAGAAAGATTGTCTTTTCAAATTAGAAATCATATCATGTCCTGCCCTGCTTAAAATCTTCAGTGACTTTCTATTTTCACCAGATAAAATTAAAACTCCTTAACGTCATGTATAGTGCCATAGACAAGCTGCCACCTTTCTCATTTTTGTTTTGTCCATCTTCCTTTCCTTGCTAAAACTTTTAAGCTCTTATCTAGGTACTCTGCAGACACTGGATAATACAGTAAGTCTCGTTGCCTGCTAGTACTGCAGAATAATCCTCTTGTACATTGTACATATTTGTCCATTGAATTGGTTTAAAAAAAAAAAAACATTGATTGGCCAGTAGTCAGGTAGGAAGTGTAAGTGCACAGACAAATTAAGGGTGATGGGAAGGAGAAGGGTGGATTCTGGAGTCACCAGCAGACACAGAGGGAGCAGGATATGAACATGCCATGGTAATAAAGCTACTCCAGGTGGCAGAGAATAAATAAGGAATACGGGTTAACTTAAAACGTAAGAGCTAGTTAGTAATAAGCCTGAGCCATCAGCTGAGCATTTTTAATTTATATTAAGCTTCCTAGTTAATTATTTAGAAAGTGGCTGCTAATTTTTTGGGAACAGGCAGGTGGGAGAGAAACATCTGTCTGTATGTTGGAAATTTTGTCATTCATTTCCTTCACCCAGCTGCCACTCAATTTTTGTGGTACATCCCTTCCAAAAGTTTCTCTAAAATTGGTACCCCCATGGGTTTTTTTTATTTTTTAAAAACAATCTCATTTTGCATTCCAATCCCAATTTCTCTCCTTCTTGTCTTCCCACTCCTCCTACCTTTGTCCCACTTAAACCCAATCCACTCCTCAGAGCAGACGAGGCCTCCCATGGGGACTCAACAAAGTCTGTCACATCACTTGAGGCAAGATCAAGTGATCTTTCCCCAGTATATAAACTGAGCAAAGTATCCTTCCTAAAAGATTGGGTTCTAAAGAAACATTTCATCCTCCATGATGCCACTGGATACCATCAATCTAACAGAAGACCTTAATGCAGTGTTAATGTTAAACTTAATGTCAAACTTAATGCAAGATTTGCTTTATTCATTTAGTTTTTCTCTTTAGTTTAGGGTGAGTTTGTTAACTATTCTTTGTGACCTCAGTGCCTAGGAGCTGCTTTGTAAGGACTGAGTTCATGTAATGAGAGCCAGCACTATGACACAAATTAAACTAGCATTGATTTTCCTTCCACTTGTTATACTTTATAAAAGAAAAAGGAACATCAATGAGGACATCCAGTAGTATAATTACTAATCCTATTATTTTTGTCCTTTCAAGTTCTGAATTGAATTTGAATAATAGTTGTATTAAGACAAATCAATTTACAAGTTTATTCAATTATGTGATAAAGTAAATAATACATGTTTGGTTTCCTAAGTTTCCTCATAAACAGCTCCTAAAATACGTGGAATCTCTGGTGTGATGGATCAACACTCTTTATTTTGTTAAAGAATAAATGGTGGTGTAGGACTCTAGAGAGTCGATGCAAGATGATTAAAGTATTGGAAGAGTCAACTTTGCTATCCCTTTTTCAGACTGAGGGGTAAATAGGGTTGAGAAAATGATATAATAATTAATGGCTAATAATTAATTTCTATCTAAGCACATAAGCATCCCTTCTTAAAAAAGAAAAACAAACATAAAAGCAAAAAAAAACTTACATGCCTGTTTTTTTTAACTCTATAAGTTGAACAATTTACAATATACAAGCAAAGCACAGTCTTTTAATATACTTGATAAAAGCCAGTCCTTTACTATACTTTTCCGAGTTGGGTATTATGGGGATCCTTCTCCCTGGGAAAAGAAAATCATAACTGATCTTTGAGAAATGTTAGTGACTGTAAGTTGCAGGTGACATCTGAAATAGAGGCAGTATTGTAGGACCCTTAACTCTTAGTGCCTGTATTAATGCCAGGAGGTGTCAAATTTGAATGAAATTGTAGGAACAATAGCTAATATTCAGAGACAGAAGATTGGTAGGGTAAGAAAATATGTGCACATATTTAGAGTCATAATTATGAGTAAATTAGTACAGTTTAGTATTTTATGAGCTAAAATATGACTCATATACAGTAGATCAGCTGAAATGTTTTGAAAAAATAATGAAGTAGAAACTGATTTCTGAGTTCAAATGAAGTCATTGGAATTGCTGATTTTATTTTAATGTAGTACCCCCTTCTCCCTTAAGAGAATTTTCAAAGGATCCATTCCTCAATTAATCTTGAAAGAAAAGCCTTTGGAATGCTGTAAAAAGGCTTGACATGGCATTTATTCACATACTTTAAATCTGGCTTCAATGACTAGAGGGTTCACAGCAATGTGACACAGGTTTAGATCCTTGAGTTCTGGAATTAGCCTTGTCTGGGTTTAAATTTTAGTCCTGTCACTTCCTCACTGTGCAATTTGTGGAAAATCACTTAACCTCATGGAGCCTGGGTTTCTTCGGCTAGAAAAGAAGGTCAAGCTTCGTCTCAACCTCACAGATTTTCAGGAGACTTAAAATAAGATAAACCAGTAATATATCTAAATGTAGTATAAGATATAGTAAGTAAGACCCTATAAATTGTTATTTGACATTTTATAAGTTCAATGTTTTATGGGAAATCAACACTCCTTCAGTGCACACCTCATTGACTTCTGCTTTATTCATAACCCACATGTGGCTGGCAACCCTCCTGAGTTGCAGCATTATCAGCCATGCCTTGAGAGGCAGGGAAGTATTTGTGAGCATCTGGCTCTTCAAAACCAGCTGGCCTGCATCATAAACCCTACCTCCTGTTGTCCAAATTTCCAAAGTCAGCATGACACTGATAGGGAATTCAAGGAGAAGACGGTGCTGGCATCGAGTAAGCAATAGCTCATGATTCTACAGGGTCACAAGTCATTGTCTTTCTCAAGATGTGAGACTCTGACTTAATAACCACGGTTTTGCCTAAATTACCCTACCAAGACTTCTGGAGATGAGTTCTTTACTTAATGTGTATCTTAGAGCATATGTTTATTGATGCCTGCTTCAGGGATGACTTGCCTTATTTTGAGGATGAGAGCAGACACATAGTCTGGCTGAAGGCCAGAATGGAATAATAATGTGCACACTCAGCCAGACATTGTAGTATTGTTACATGTGTGACTTTAGAATCTTTGGTATTAGAATCAAAGAGAACACCTGAAAATAAAGCATTGGGTAGAAAGAACAAGTGTTATTATTTCTTAACACGTTGCTTTTCTTTTGTGGTTCATATTAGTTGGCAGTATTCATAATAAATTATTTGTGAGAAGTGTTTTATCTTTAGGTACTTAACTGTGAAGTTCATAGAGAAGGCTTTATATTCAATGATACTGTGTAAATGAGGATGAAAAATATGAAACCAAGTTAATCAATTACTACTATCACTAAATCACAATAACTTCATTTAAATTTATTTTTAAAGTAATGTTTAATTATCATTGATTTATGCAATAATAGACACACACAGTAAATTCAGCATGTCAGTCAACATAGGTAATGTTATTTCAGTAATAAAAAAGTAGCCAGAATTTATCTTTTCATATTTAAGTAAAAGAAAAAAAAAGTTAACAAGTCATATTGTAGGGTAATAGATTCCAATATTCACTATTTTCTAATAATTGGGGCAAGCTGTCTCACTGATGTATTTTTCTGTGAATGTGCTTATAAAAGTATATTCAAGACAATGGAAGGTACTGTGAAATATTGAAATAAAGTGGAGATGACATCATAAAGGGAGTATAATAGGTAAAGGACAAACTCATTTGCAGGTAACTTGTTATAGGAAGAAGAGCCTTTGTGAATATCCAGGTGGATAAAATAGTCAAAGTGTGTTATCTTGAAGCATTGATGAATTAAATGTCTCTAGGGAAAAAGTAGAAGAAGACTAAAATGTGTGAAAGAATATAATGAAGTCTATAAAATCCCTGAAGACTAACCAGGTTTATATTCTAAATTAGATTAGAAGTCTATGCTCAATAAAGGATTCAATTAGGTAAGATCAATTATAACAACTGTACATTTTCACCAAGTTAAAAAGAGAAGCACAGGTATATTCCAGCCAAGTAAAATTAATTTATGCTTCATTACAAAGTTCTTGAAGACAGTATAAATTTGACAGTAGAAAAGAATTAATTTGTGATTCCATTCACTGTTATTTTTGTAATGACATCTATCTCCACAGAAACGCAGTGGTAAATTATACAAAATTTGTTCAGCTTAGAACAGTTAGATAAGGGAGATGGTTGATTGTTTTGGTCAGTTAATCATCTTTATATACTTTACTGAATGGAATTAATGTGAATTATATTATTTTTATAGGCATGAAATTGTCTTTCAGTTTCTTTTCTTTTACTCTGAAAAGGTAGTATTATTTTGAAAAATACTTGGTGTCTTTGACTCTCCTTAGAATGCATGCTTAACTGCATTCATAATTTTATTTACCTTTTTCTTCTAGTGAGTGGGATTTGAATGATCTCTACAATTATCACAAGTTTAAGAAGCAATCCATGAAGGGAGGAAAAGAGAGAGGGAGGAGAGACAGAAAAAGGCAAAGGAAAAGAATGTGAGTGAGAAAAAGAAGAGAATAATGTGAGAGAAGAGAAACAAAGGAGTGTAGGAAAAATAAAGAAATATTACAGTGTATGATATTTTCAAATAATCTGATCAATTAATATATGCTTCTGGTAGAGAGCAGAGGATATTATTGTATTAACTAAAACACTGGAAAATGATACTAATCTAGACTTTGTGTGTGTGTGTATGTGTGTGTGTGTGTTGTGGTTCTTTCTTACTAACAAGGTACAACACTAGCCTGTAAATAGAGGTTCTTTTGGCTGAGAGATCTAAACATCATACAGACTATGAATACTGGAAGGAAGGGAATATTATAGGTTTGGGACTGATGCTCACAGGTGGTTCTTTGACCCAGATGTATGACATCAACCTGATTCCTGAGTGAATGGAGCCCTGACAACATCAGTTGGCAAAGTTGATATCATCTATTGATTTCAGAATATGGGGTAGTTTCTAGGGACAGAGGAAGTATGAGTGTAAAGCATTGTGCTGTATTCTGTTCCAAGTTATCTTCTGTTGATTTCACTTGGAATAGCTTGCATTAGGGGGTGATGATAAAATATGTGCCAAGAGCTCAGTGATAAATTTACATCTACAGAAAAGTCAAAAGCAATATCCAATGTTATATTTGCTGTATTAATTTTAATGTGGGTATTATTGTTGGCATTGCATCTGTGCTCTAAAGCAAGACTGCAGTGGAGCCAATGCCTAGAGAGAGGTCAAGTGGCCCTGGAATTAACATTTAAGGCTGATTGGAAGTAGCACTGCTTACAATGATTATACTTTCCTATGACTAACTTAAACTTCTCAGTTGAAGATCTGTTTAATGGATTTTTTCATATCAAGTGTTTGGTTCCAAGAATTTTATTAAATGTGTTTGGCAATGAACGATGGCACGAATGATCTGATTTTCGCTGCTCAAATAGATAGGGACATTTAAAAAAGAAAGCCTAACTGATTTAGTTAATGTTGTTAATAGTATCTACTTTTTAAACTTAAAATAAAAAAGATTACTAAAATATTCTATAGTTCGTATATTCCCAAGAGAGAAGTTGGCTTTGATGTTTCCAAAGGTGACAGTTCCAATTATACTTATGTCATTTTGATTTCTTGCCTATTTTTACAGTCTTCAAAAATTTGATGAGCAGTGAAGAAGCGGTACATCCAACTTAGTTGCATGGAGATAAAACATAATAGACTTTTAAACCAAATGATTCATTTCATTTCCTTAGTGCCGAACCAAAGCTTTAACCAAGAAAATTGCCCACATCTTTCTAAGCAGAAAAATAATAGAAATTAATCCTCATGAAAAAGATCAACATCTTTGAAAATATAATTAAATATTCTTCAGTTAATCATCATAAAATTTAATATGAATGTTGTTCTGAGAATAGATTTGCAGCAGATGTATTAACAGGATTTTGACACCAACCATCCTTAAAGCCTTTCAGATTAGCCAGAAAATTCCTAAGACTTAGAAAAACAAACAAAACAAAACAACAAAAACAACAAAACAAAAAAGGACAAATAAAAGAAATAAACAGTTAATCCGCAAATTAAAATCTAAGAAAATGGGTTTGACTCAACATATTCAATAAAATTAGAAGACACAAAGTACCATTTGTTACCCAACATAATTTTTGCTTTTTTTAAATCCCAATTTTGAAAACAGTCTGAAATGTTGGAATGAGTATTCAAAAGACAAATGCATATCTTATTTCAATGAATGTTGCTACCGTTTCCCCTGATATATTTTCTAAAATCTTTGGAAACTGTTTAATGTAAAAAGAAAATACTCAAATAAATTATATGCATCCAAAGATAGGGAACATATTACAAGATGTACATTTAAGATTTAGGCAAGGACTTCTTACCAAACTTTCAATAACAAGGACTAATTTATAGGAATCAACAAATGATAGCAAATGAAACTTTAAATTTTCTGCATCACAAAAGGCATTACCAATCAACAGAGAAAATAGCCCACAGAATGGGAGAATTATACCAAGAGAGGTCTAATATACAAAGCTTTCCAATGACTTCAGAAAAAGATAGACACTCAAGACACACAAATATGCAAGAAAGACAAAAATTCCAGTCAATAAATGGGCTAATGGAATGCACAAATATTCTCAAATGAATAAACTTAATAAATAGTCAATAAGTATTTTTAATTCTTCTTTCAAATATTACTTGCCAATTACAATTTCTTCTCCCTGCCTTTACCCTAGCCTCTTCCCTACTTTCCCTCACCCACCATATCCACCACCCTCTCCATCTCCACTCAATAAAGAGCAAGCCTTCTAGGGTCAACAACCAAATGTGGCATAAAAAGCTACAATATCAGGCACATACCATCACATCAATGCTAGACCAGGCAACCCAGTATGAGGAAGAATCCCATAATCAGGCTAAAGAGTCAGAGATAGTCCCCCAGCTCCCATGTTAGGAATGCCATGAGAACATCAGGCTACACAGCCTTAACATATATACAGAATTACATCAGATTCCTACAGGATCCCTGATCTCTGTGAACACCCAGGAATCTTGGTCAGTTGAATCATGCAGTAGAATAACCACATTGAACAACTTGCTACATATATTAATATTAGAAGAATAATTGGAATTCTCCCACCTGGTAAAATGTTTAAAGATGTAGAATAGCTGATTATTATGATTTTACTGTCATGTGTTATACAAATGTGAAAGTATATGAACATTTTATGTCAATAAAATTTTAAGGTATGTATGATTTTTTTTCTTTTGTTTGACAGTATATATTGAAGTATTTATTAATCTGATGAAGGTGGGTCTTGTATCTATCTGTTGCTTTCACTGGTTAATTAATAAAGAAAACTGCTTGGCCTTTGATAGGCCAGCCCTTAGGTTGGTGGAGTAGACAGAACAGAATTCTGGGAGAAAGAAAGCCGAGTCAGACACACGCCATAACACTTCTCTCAGAGATAGATGCAGGTTACAATCTTTCCGGTAAGACACTACCTCGTGGTACTAAACTCATTAGATATGGGTTAATCAAGATGTGACAGTTGGCCAGTAAGAGCCTAGAGCTAATGGGCCAAGCAGTGTTTAAAAGAATATAGTTTCTGTGTAATTATTTCGGGGCATAAGCTAGCCAGGTAGCCCGGAACTGGGGTGGCAGGAACACAGCCTGCCACTCGCTCCTACAACATTAATCATATTACTTTTGTACTGTATACTTTTAAATACTTTGATTTTTATGTAATTTACCAGTTTATTTTGCACGGACTTAACAATAAAACCTTAACTCAGACTCACAGTATATGACTAAGACCCATAATATTTTCAAATTTTTACGTAAGTATCAACATTGTGCCAGAATATGTATCTTAAGAACTGAGCCAGGCTATAGTGACTATTATGCTTTTATTTTTATTCTCGCCTCACAAGCTATTTAATTCGTGTACATTGAACAACCCAGATTTTTATGTGGTCTAAATTAAGTGCTATCATAATAATGCACCATTAATCACAGCAATGTACTATTATAAAGTCTAAACAAAGGCATATTTTCACCGCTTTTGTTGTATTCAACCTCTTTTGTCATCATTTTTCATTTCATGTTTGATGCAAAGAAAAGAGTCACTAGGCTAATTCTCTATTACTAATAATCTAATGCTCTAGCTAAGCATCATGGTGTTCAGCAAATGATCGTAGTCCTGGATTACCCCATTTGTTATTAGCCGTCACCTAGCAACTAATATACGTACTCTAACTGCTTAATTATTGGTTCAAATCTAATTAATACCTTAACAATTATATTCCATTGCTATTCTCACCATTGTTGCCAAAATGAACCAACAATCTCAGATACGGATATCTGTCTGATAATGTTTATGATGACAGTTTTGTTAATGGACATGTTCATGGTAAATTATAATTTATGAGTATTTCATATTAACCAAAGCCAGAATATAATGCTGTGATTTTTTTTCAGTGTAAAATGCAATGGTTTTTTAGAATTCTGCTTTAGAAAATACACATCTGAATACGCTTCACAGAAGTCTATTCTGTTTATTTTTTCCAGTGTTTACAGTTCCTTGTTTGTGAGAAATGGGAAGCAACTGATTAGAAAAAAAAAAAAACACTGAAGGGATTGTTGATGGTTTTAATAATGAAGTCATTAAAAGATAAGCACAAGTTAATTATACTTCAGTTAAAGGCGTATGTCACTGACTCTCATCTACATCCTTGTATTGGCAATGCTCTCTTCTATGTGTGGGGAATCCACTAGTCTGTTCAGTTCCGAGGATGACATATCTCACACATCCATATTCAGTCCACATTTGCGATAATAAATTCAAAGTTTTCATAGGTTTTGTGTCCCAGTATAAACTGTAGCTTCCACTAAGACCTATGAGAGGGTCTTCTGTTTTATATAAGGCATCTAGAGTTGTGGCAAAAAAAAAAAAAAAAAAGGCTGCTTGTATAGATTGAAAGGAAGCTTTCGTAGTTTCAGAAAACTTTTTAGGTGATCTATTATCCTTAGTTAGAGAGTATGAATTATATGGACCTAAATATGACACCACACCAGTGTTCTGAGTAACAAAGGGCCTTGTTGTTCTTTGCTGGTTGCTGCCTTCTTATTTGTTTGTAGGCAGGAATGTTTTATGTATTCAGATACACGTCTTGGCAAGATGTAAGTAACACCATTATGTTCTGCAGTATGCATTTTTGAATTTCTATTTTACTAACATTATCTTCCTCATACTGTAATTTCAGTACACAATTTATTATATGCTATTATGACATTTTTGAACAAACTGTTTTCTCTTTATTTTTCCTTACTCATTTTTTCCCACTCCCTGCTCCCTCTTTCCCCTCTAATAGCCTTCTTCAAACATTCTTCTTCTCTTTCTATTCCCATGTTAGGGTTTTAAGAATGCTTTGGTAATGGAACTTCACACTATGTAATTTTACTCATTTGAAAGTGAATTTAGAAGAAACACATAATGAAAACATCACAGGGAATAAAATAGTAAATAAAGGCATCTACTAAAAGTACAATTGATAAAATTAGGCTTTGTCTACCAGGAAGCAACAGTGGTAGAATGGGGCTGAGGCTCAGGTCAGTGTCTGTCTCAGTCATCATGAGAGAAGTCTCCTCCTGCAGGAGATGGAAAATAATGTGGAAATTCACAAATAGACAATGTGAAGATAGGCAATAATTTTTGGAACACTCAATTCTAATTGATATCTTCATCAAACCTCTCCCCTCAGGGATCAGAGAGCCATGCAGAAGAGAAAAGGGAAGTAGGAAAATGTCAGAGACAACGGATGACATCAAGAAACGATGAAAAAACTCTTTTATTTGTTGGTATGATTTCCCCATTTTTATACTGAAATGCCTACATTTCAGAAAAATTGCTCTATTTCAGGTTAAACAGAACTACTAGTATTCGGATACCTCGAACATAATAAACATTAGAAAAGTCTGCTATATGGAAAATGATGATATGCTCTTTATAAAAGATGAATAAGAGGAGATTACTTTTCCAGATGGCGTTTGGTTTTAAAGGGCAAATGGAAAATCTTCATCCCTGAGATCCATGCATGATATGCTCTTAATTATCAATTCTCATGGCTATCCAATAAGTTCCTATGACTATAGTATTGGACACTGCCACACATATACATGCTGAAGCACAAAATACAGAGCTGGAGTATGCTATTTCCTCTAGTATGCTAGTAGGTAACTTGTATCGAACTCCTAGTCCCTAAGCTTCATTGCACTTTGCATACTGTTCAGGAATCTCTCCCTGAAAGTTATTTACTTTTAAAGCATTTATTTAGTAATGTATTTAGATATATATCTGTAGTCACTAACATTTACATTGCAATAACACCCAGAAAGTGGTTGTAGGAAAAATAATAAGCAATGGGTCTTTCGACTAGAAGTGTTTTCATGATGTTCTGTGAAAATATCCCTTTAAGTACAAGAATAAATGGAAGCAGAATATATGCCCTTTAAGGCAGTTATTTGAAGAAAAAAACTGTGTTTTATAGCTGCTCTTACCACATAAACTACGTGTTATCTATACGCAATTCATTTGAATTATTTGTGACTACTTGATTCGATTTTTCCTGGTGTATCAACTAATATACATTCAATGTGACTCTACACAAGCCAATAATGTATACAAATAAGATATGAACCAGATAAACGTACCATCTGAAACTGTCAAATGTTTGAAATGATGCAGATTATTAAATTAATTAAAGTAAGCCTATATAAATCTGACAGGATGAACATCAAATGGGATGACATATTCTTGTCAAAACTGCAAGGAATTCAATTAATTCTCTAGATATTTTAGGAACATTCACATGTTCAAATACACAGATGGTTGGATTCACTGTGTAGACAAAACATTCTAATGGCTGCCTGGGTTGAACAAACTTATTCATCTCTTTTCAGATGTTTCATGCTATTAGGCCTTTTAAGTATTCCATAGTTCATCTTCTAGTGTTTTGGTAAAACTTCACTCTTAGAAGCTATTCCTTAAAAGTGAACGCCTTCTCTTCTGCGAATCTTTAAGTAACAAACTATTCTTTCCTTTCTCCTGTCTCCTGCCTCTTTTCCTTCTTCATCTTTTCCATTTTCTTTTGGACTGACATAAATGGCCGAGAGCCTGCTACAGAACCATTAATTTGTGCAGGTTGTATATATTGAGTGTGTTATTCCCTGCTTTAGTTTGGGGCAGGCAGTATAAAACCACAACCTTAAGATTTGCATGTGCTTTTAAATACTTGAATGAAACTTCCGCTTTCAAACTGAATGCTGGAAAAGGCAACCTTCTTACAGTTCTTACTAATTTTCACAATTATAGTCATAGTAAAACTTCTTTAAGTGAGTGCTATTCCAAGCCAAAGTTTCTTGGCTACACAACAGGACACTAAGTCACAGTTAATCCTCGGAGAAAGGCATCATGGGAACCATTTCAGTAGTGATACTTTGAAAGTGTTTTAAAATGCTCATAGTGAAACAATAAAGGGAATGCAAAGTATTCATAGAAATATTTTCTATTGTAAATATTATATTATTTATTTTCTAAGTATAAAATAGCTTTAAGAAAAAGAGATACATATACATCAACATATTTTAAATCTCTAGAACATAGTGTTAATCATATTGTATGAGCTATTATTTTATTTTGTAAAAGGACTATCTTTCCTCCAAAATGATATTGAGTTGTCAATCATTATATAGATACACATATATGTGTATATGAGAGGATATATATATATATATGCATTTGTATATATGGTATTACATACTTTGAAGGACACAGAGAAGTCTCTTTTGGACTGACCAAGATACCCCGAAGGCTAGCTTTAATGGTGCTAGCAGGTGCTAGGCTGACCACTGGGGCAATACTGACCTTTAAGGTAAGATACATAATTTGGTTCAATAGCTACCTGACTAAGGTTGTCCACCTATTTTCTTGATGAGATTTAAGGCATACCCTTGTAGGAGGCTATGCATTCCTAGTATTCTAAACATGGTCAGAAACCATAACTAGTGAAGTCAAACTCCCTAGAGAAAAACCTGTTGATGATTGTGTTCCTAATTGGTCGTGTCAAAAAGTTGTCTTTATATTTATCCTATTTGTATTTGAATCCATAGCCTGGGCCTGTCCTAAATTTGATCATAGTTTCTTATTGCAGTGCTTAATGGCTAATGAAGAAATATACTACTGTTCTATGTTGTAAGACTAAATAACAGCGAGTACAGAGTTGTATATAGGATATTTTTTGTCAAGACACCCACAAAGGTCCAATGTGTACCATTCAAGAGGAGTTAAAATGATCTAAGTTTTGGAGGTGATGTAGGAGTGTTAAGGAATGCTCTCCTCTTCACATGATACGGTCGTTGAATACATGAACATACAATAGGGATACCTGCATAAGACCTGAATATCATCAATCCAGTCCAAACAAAATGCAGCATGGAGAACGGAACGTTTCCACTACTATCTGTGAAGTTGTTGGTAATGGACAACTTGAGATGCATTTTGGTTTAAGAATGCCATACCGTCAGTCTGTGCATACCACAATGGATGTGTTATGTTCATGAGCATATGTTGGAGTAAGTGATTTAAAATATGAGTAAATGAATGAACAAACAAGTATTTCAAAAGGAAGACGTGAACTCAAGGAGCAGTATGTGACGTGAGTTTCTTGGAGGAGGGTGGAAAGTGTAGATCATGGGTGGATATTTTCAAATAAATTAAAGAAAAATATCTTTCCATATAGCCCGGAAAATTATATTTTCTTCAGTTTACCCTTTGAAAAATACCCACCTACCAATTCCTATCTCCCAATGAACTCAGCACCTCATATTTCCATTTTATTCATATATACATGACAATAATAAATGAAAGAGGCTATGAATTTGAGAAGAAATTGAGAAAAAAGATGTAGGAGAAGTTAAAGAGAGGAGACGAAACAGTGAAATAAATAAATAATGCAAATACAAAATTGTAAAAATTTAAATAAAAAGCATTTTAATTAACATTTTTCAGTATGCTTAAAACTTATTTTGATTATCAATATGTGCATTACCAATAATTTCCATATTGTTTTAACTCATTTACATGCACAGATTAAAAGATTAAGGAAATATTGGATATTATTTGGATAGAAACAAACATTTACTACAGTATTATATTCCTGTCTTAGTGTATAACACTTAACCTATTTTTCTCAAATGGAACCAGCTTTCTTTACATATGTCCTATTGGAAGGCCAGTGAAAGCATGGATGTTGGTAAGTGCCTTAGAGTTGAGTTTGATAACTAAAGAAAAGCCAGATGTACAGAGGCAGATGACTTCAAACCTGCTCTAGAAAATGTGCTCATAATGAAAAAAAATGAGGCATCCTAAGAGTTATTTGATTAATTAAATAAATAAATATTAATTACAGTCATTAAATAGCAGCTTGTTGAAGATTTAGTAAAATTGGAGAGTCTAAGGCAGTCAATCTTTATTCATCATTATTATCAGCATCATCATCATCACCAAATTCATCCTAACTTTCATCATCATCTTTATCATTTATATTATTATTGTTCTAGAAACCATAGCTAAAGGAAGGTAGTGTCAGCTGCAAAACAACTTCATCTAAAGCGTGAAGGAGAAACACCCTGTGAAACAGCACTCTAAAGAAGACAGCATATGGTATTTACTGCTGGGTGATGATAGTGTCGTGGAGCAAGCAGTAATGGAAGAGGCCATCATTCAGTGACAGCAAAGACAGACTGTAGTGTCTAAGGCAAAGAGACAGAAATACGAACATCACTTGCCCTGCAAACAACAGCTGCAGCTCCTTACCCGAAGACATACTACAAAGGACTGCTCAGTGAAGACTATTTGGTGTTAAATCATAGAGACTGTGACAGGCCTTCTTGGTTACCAAAATAAATTCACTAAAAAAAATCCTGTATTTTTGGATCATAAATAATAATTTCATTATAAAATATATTTTTTTACAACATCAATGTCTTATGATATCCTATTCAGTTATTGTACTGGAACTATTTTATGTTGTAATTACCAGCCAAAGAACAAACTTCTATCTGAAAAGCCCTAATAATGGTTGCAAAAATTCCATATTGAGCTTTGACAGGATATTGATCTTGCTATAATGTATAAAAAAACTCAACAAGATGTAACACTGATAATTCAAAAAAAGAGATCACGAATTTGGAATGGGGTGATGGCCATGGGATTATACATGGCAGTCGAGTGATGGAAGTTAAATAGATGCAGTGTGTGGCGATATTTTGTTTGTGCTGTAACAAATAAAGCTTTCCTGGAGACCAGAGTGCAGAGCCAGTCACACTGGTTGGCCATAGGCCAGGTTGAGGTGGCATACACATTTAATCCCAGCTGCCAGGAAACAGAGGCTGACAGATCTCTGGGAGGTCAAGGCCATTGTGGGCTATAAGAGAATTAATCAGTCTTAAGACTGTTTCTTTTTCAAGAGAAACAGAGCCAAGTAATAGTGGTGGTTCATATCCTTAATTCCAGCACTGGGAAGGTGAAGACAAGAAGTGATATTAATGACTGGTTGCTCTGCTTCTATGAGTTTTCAGCTACCACCCCTTAATAATTGACTCTGGGTTTTTATTGTTAAGACCAATTCGACTTCACTCAACATCTGGCATCCAAATTTGGGGGTTTGAATTCATGCAAAAGTTTCTTGCCCTTGGCTTTGCAGTCACCAGCATAGGCCAGAGCTACATACAGCCAGAATAACCAAACTGCTAAGTAGGTTTTCTTTTCTCGCCTGGTAGGCTTTCCTTGGACCCCTTTCTCAGGCTGTTGCCAAATTAGGTAGATGCCTTAAAACCTGCTCGGGCTTCTACTGTTCTAGGCAGCAGTAGCCAAATTCATACTTTATAGTCATCTGAATCATCACCGGTGGTAGATTTGATGAGATAATTGGGAATACTTAAAGGAAGGAATTGAATAAAAGAATTTTTTTCCATGTTAAAAAAATGGATGATTATACAATGCATGATTTAAACTAGAACAACTAAATCAATTTAATGAAGAGATAATCAACTTAACTGGGATTGGTATAATGTTAATCATCATCTTGATAATTCTTAGTTTATCTCTAAAAGAGTGCCAAAATACAGGTCTTAAAAAAAACTTATTAAAACAGATCATACAGATATTCAAATCCAGACAGAGAAATTTAAAGAGCTAATTTCAGCATTGTATTATTAGGTTAGAGAGGAACAGTCTAGGATTTTAAAACAATCGACATTAATATATCTAATCATTTCATGGAAACTGTCAAATTATAGATATTCCCAAGGCTGTTAAAGTGATCTCTGGAATCCTGTGGAAATGTCAGATATAAAGAGATTTAAGGAAGTAATAGTCTCACATGGCGTGCATTTATCTTTTGTGAAGATGTTAAACTCACAGTCAACTTGTAATAGAATTATCTCTCAAAACTGGAGAGTATGTTATTTTACAATAGACATTGGGTTCTTTAATTGTTCTGGGAAGGTGTTTCCTCTATAATGACAGGAAATGTCTTAACTGAATTTGACTTGGGAACTTGCAAGAGTCTCCTCCAGGAATTTCCCAGTGGCAAAAGTTTACCTTGACTGTCCTTAGTTGATCTACATTGATTAATCCAATGCCTGGCTTGCCATACCTTCTGCATAACCCAGAAAGGAGGAGCATGTTTTTTGGATTATGCTTAGACAAAATATTGTTTCTAGAAATGCCCTGTTTACAATCAATTTTTATGTGACTTTTTTTAACTCAGTTGTAACAATGGGCATTCAATTTTTCTTCAATACTCTAGTAATCACCTCTCCTATCCAAGCATTATTGTGGTCATGAGATTCAATATTGAACATATCTCTGATTCATTCCTCCAAGGGTGCTGATCTTGCCTTTAATTGCCTAATTACCCCTTTGCATTGTGAATTAGCATTTTTTAAAAGTAAGAGATTCAATTACTGTTTGTCTAGCTTTCCAATTTGTTATTCTATTTACTGCTGAAGTCCATCTCTGTTTCTTTTGGAACCTGAATGACTTTAGTAATTGACTCAGTTTTCTTTCCTACTTTTTCAATTTTGTCCCAAGCATTCAAAGTTGCTGCTCAGCATATAGCCAGTGTATGACAATGATATAGAGAATACTTTTTTATATTAGCATAACCTCCTCCAAGAAGTTTGTTTTGGGAGATTTTCATACCTCTAGTCCTACTTTACTGTTTAATGGTCTTAGCCTCATCTTTTATCCAGGTCATCCTTTATAACTGTAGATAAGGCTCCAAGACTGCTGTAACCAAGTTCTCCAGTCTTGAGGGATAATTCTACTACAAGTTGACCATGAGTTTAACATCTTTATAAAAAAGGCGATTGTATGCCTTATGAGACTTCTTTGAATCTCCTTATAGCTAACGTTTTCACAGGATAATAGAGATCACTTCAACATCTTTAAAAGATAAAACAAAAAAATTGAGGAGAAATCAAATCAGAATGTTAAAGCTTAGATTAGGAACTTCCACAAAGATACGGTTGGGGCAGGGTTTTGCTTTTGTCTTTCCAGGAAAATAAAAACAAACATCTTGAGGAGTTTAAAGACCTTTGGACAAATAAGAATCCAAAGAAAAAGAAGAAACTATCAGGAAAAAGATTACAAAAAAAGGAATAATCTGATATAACGTTATCTCTGAAGTTTCCAAAATGATAATGGGATCCCACAATGAAGATTTCACCAGGACTGTGATAACACCACTAAGATGACTAAAACCAGCCCAAGATCAACTGTGTTTTACAAAATACTGAGGACAATTTCAAATTGGCTAGCTGAGATGATCCAGCCTTACAGACTACTCTGTGCACATTCTCATTACGCAGATATTGGATAACAAATGATACAGTTACCTCTCTCAGGACATGACAATTAACCTAGATTTTTCTTTTCAGAATCCCCTAAAGATGCTGTCACCCCCAGACAGCAGAAAGTAAATTGAAGAACACAACACCCACATTCTCAAGAGGTAGGGTATGTGGTTTTGGTCATTCATTAGGTCATGAATATCTGTCATCATTTAAGGTGGTTGGTTACAAGTTATTATTGGTAATAGTCAGGAAAACTAAACCAAGGAGATGAGAATCAGAGTTCTTGTTTTGAAAAGAAAAATGGGGGATGTAAATATGATTGGCTAAAAGAGTAGATTATTGAATCTACTCTGAAAAGAAAACAGAGATATAATGAACTAACTTAAATACTATGTTTCCTTTGATACTTCAGCTATAATTTTTTCTATATTACTGGACATTATTGATGCTTTCTTTAATGTCGGTTTGTACTTAATATCCATTAAATTATAATTATTACATAATGTAGCAAATTAGGTTCATAGATGTGGCTTCCAACCATTTGCATCTCTAATTGATGTTGTTATAGATTGCTTCAACACATTTAATTAACCTCTTAATATTTTTTAGGAATTGAATACAGTGCTTAAAAATGAGGATCTGAAACATACTATCATTTACGATGTTCTGATAAAAGCACTCCCATCACAAGTGTACAAGACAGTCTACCTCATTCCACCATTCCACCCCATGTTAATTTTTTTAAACTTTGCAGATATAAAATTATCTTAAAAACTTGTTACTAAGCTCAAAGCTAAATGAGCCATATACTGCTTACATATCTCTAACTATATTTAACCTGTTTCCTGACTATAGAGCATCTGTTATTTTTTATTTGCTTCATTCTTTATTCTTTGATTAAATTATTCAATTAATGTTTAATGATTACTCCAATTAATGAACATTTTTTTCCCCAGAATTTCTGTCTTACCTGTCACTTCTGCCTCAATCATCATTTCCAGAGTCCATAGAAATGTCAAAGCCAGGTGTGGTACTCGCACATCATTATGTCATCATTGTCACACATACCCAGGCTTAACTGTTTCAATATTCACTGACTGATTCTGCTCCTACCATAACTCCTACTGTGATTTAATTACAAATCTTACTATAATTTGCTCATAGCATCTAATCTTTCCTCCATTTATTTGACTAAGTTCCCTCTCTTCTCATCTATATGAAAATGTCTCAAAGTTTCTCAGATTTCATCTCACTTGCTCTTATAACTGTGATTTTCTTCTGACCCCTGCCTGCTCAATAGGTACTTTCTAGTCATTAATATTTTATTATTATAGAACATTAATATGATGGGCACCCAGTTACTGAAGAGTCATTGTCCATTGGCATTTGTATGCCCAATTGGGAGCATAGTGATGAATGAACCAAGTCTATTCGTTGGAAGATTGCTCTAGGCATACACACATTCTTATCCTATAACAACAACCAATGAAGGAATAGTCTCAATCTAACTGTTGATAATATATTCTTTCCATATTAAATTATTGTTATATGTTACAGAAATATTTTTCTGGTAGCTTTTACATGGTCAATAGCTAACTTGATAATTTTATTTAAAATTACACATACTAAGAATGCAAAAGTTTCATTAAAAAGCATATATAATGTAGATAAAATATCTCTTTCTAATGTGTGTAAAGTATGATTATCCGTAATTTCTAATAGTAGCTACCATCAAATCTCCGAATTTCTCCCTACAAAGCCGAGATAATGAAGAGTTAAGTTGAATTTTATTTTTCATTAAGTACATACAAATTGAGTGCTTAGATAGCTTACTTCTGTCTGTTTAACGGCAAGAGACAATTTAGGAGGAAAGGAAATGGATATTGCGCTCGAAGCCCTTAAATTTATTCCTCTCATCTATCCATGAGGAGTAGAGAAAGATAATGGTGAAGGGCCTCTGGAGCATATTGATGGGTTTCCCTAAGAGGCGAAAGAGATTGTTAGGAGCAGCAGGCTGTAGGAACATATATTAACTATTGTTTCGTGGGAAAAGCCACCAGCCATTATTTGAGTTTGTTCAGGGGTCAACATTGTAACACAGGTGAGGTCATCCTTGAAGCCTTTTTCTCACTTCCCATTATCTGTTAGTATACACATTTTAAAGCACTGGTTTAAGATACTCAATAAATATTAATAATTCATGAAATTGCCTACATTAGAGAGGTGAGAATGCTGTTATTTTCATTTGATCAATAGAAGGATGTAAAAAGATATTAAATGACTTGATCATAATAACAAAATCAAAAGGAGGATTTATGCTGGATTAGACTACATTTAACAATAAGCTGGTCTCTGGAATTTGTTATTGGCATTGAATCAATCTGCAGGAAGGTTGAAAATAACAGACATTTTACATGCACTGCATCAGTCTGATTAAGTAATAAATACAAAAATTTTGGTGTCAGGCATTTTCCTGGTTGCCAATAATTCCCTCACACAGACTTTCTATTTGGAATATTCTCAGTGCATATCAGAACACTGTCAGAACAAAATGTCACTCACAACTTACACTTATAATTTCTCAGGCAACAAAAAAATGCACAACTATGTGTCACTATTCAAAATAATTCAGCTATAGAAGCTTCAGTGTTCTATCCTATATAAAGGGGAGGGTGTGCATTAAGAGTCAATATATGAATTTATTTCAGCTGAGGTTTTAGCTTCTAATTATCTATGAGATATCAAATAATTATTTAAAGAGGTCACAACTACTATGCACTTTGGCTATTTTGTTATCCAGGTTAGGTGTTAAAAATAACAAGTTTTATAAAACCAGAAAGAAAGAGCCTCACAGAAGTAAAAGAACATATACATGATTTCAATGCAACACCTACAGAAAAAAAAATGTAACTATTAAAATTTTCTCAGCATATAACCTGAAGTCGTGATGTTTTAGATGGGATATAATGTTCCTCAGACTAAGAAAGGGGGAATTGAACTATATGATTGAAAAACTTAAATATGGCATAAAATAGGATTTTTTTCAGAATATGTATTCATTGCCTTCCAGTGACAGAAAATATGAAAAGCAGAAGTGCGGAAAATTTGACAAGTATAACTGTGAAAGAATGATGGTGCTTCTTAATCTGGAAAATAAATATTTGGAATTTCTTACAAGTAATGAAAAATGTAAATGATGGAAATAGAACTGGTGACATCATTCAGAGTTTAATGGTGAGAGTGGAATATTAATAGAAGCCAGCTTCTATGTGCCAAGTAAGGTTCCTATGCACTACAACTGTAAATGTTAGTTCATAAATGAGACTTGAATGGAGTAGCACCGTGACAATGTAATGGCAAAGAAGAGTGCATTTAAATAAAATTATATTGTATTTCTCTGTCCATTTGCATTGTTATTGAAATGGTAATCTGAGGTCTTAACGTATCCTAGAGATAGAATATACAGTGAAAAATTTATAGTTCCAGTTGTAACTTGACAGGATTGTATAAATGGTTTGTAAAAATAGACGGATAGTNCATCAAGTTGCATTTAGCTCTCAAGTTAGTTTTCTAATTATTTTATCCCTAATTTTAGGAATGATTAAAATTCCATTGTCATTTCAGAATATTCTTTAAGTAAGATTAAGCTATTTTTAACTTTTAAATTGACCATGTATGTTTTTTCTCATATGGTAGAAATAACATTAAGAGTATCTTAACAATACATTTAGAATGGGGGTTTTAAAATACACAAAAAATAATTGAATGTCCTTAGCGATGACGTTTCTTAGTATCTGGAGAAAAGACCACAGTAAACAAGATATTAATATTAAGACTAATAATCTTAATTAGCACAATTTCCTCATTAATTTCTTTCATCTATTGTCATAATATCAGTAATACTTGATGCTAAACATGTAATCATGGGAGTGCGGGAGCAATGTGTATGATGATTAAAGAGAATCATTGCCTTCTTTCTGAAAGTGTAGCATTTGGGGTCACGTAGTTGCGTTTGGGATGTTGGATGTTTTACTTCACTGAATTGTCATCAAATATGTGCTCTATGTTTTGACATTACAAGAAAAGAGAATAACATGTAATATGTTCATTTTTTGACATTAAACAAACAGGATATTTATGATCATTCTCCTAATAGCATAAGTATTTTGAATATAAGCTATATTGTATTAAATGTCCATCCCACCAGAATTTTTATATATTACATTATATATAAATATCATACAAGTGAGTTAATTCCCTCATTCCATATATGGTAAAGTGACTGAGTGAGGCCCCTTGAGTTTTGTTAGAATAAAGTTACAATTGTTCAATTAAGCATTGGCAGCAGGACTCAAAGGACACAGACACCAGGTTCAGAAGCCTGCCCTTTCACAGCATTAACTCTTTTCAGTTGGGTCTTTTCAAATTCTGCTGCTTACTGTTGATTTAGTAGCTCATGAGCAACCATGCATTTTTATTCCCAGTGTTTAAAAGGGAGAAGCTTTCCTAAATTATAGTGTAACTGAAGAAATGCATTGCCAGCAATCAGAGCCTGAGAATGAAAAGCTATTAGGAAGCTGGAATTTGAATTTGTGTATTTGTATAACAGAAGTATTGTTTAGAGTTTTCAGAGATTTATTAAATTTCTCAAACATACTTCAACCACTGTGCTATGTATTTTTGTAGAAAATTCACATTATTTATAAATTCACACAATTTATGAATTATAAAACCAAAATAATAATCAATTTTGAAAAAGATTGATGATATTTTCCCTTTCACAGTATTGAATATTGACTCAAGTTTTAATATTTTGTGTAAAACTAAAGAAGCACATCAAGGTTTTAGTATGCAAAGATTCTTTTTAAAATTATAATGTTGCATTTCTAGCAAAGAATTTCTTAAATAAATCAATCATTTGTCTTCTAGTCACTTGCTCTCTAATGCTTGGCTTGAGTACCAATATAATAGAAATATACATTTATATAATCAACTCAAAAATGCTTGGATGAGAAGGTTCATGATTAGAAAAGGTTTAAGAAGTCTTGATTTAGAGCAAGTATACCATATGACTTAACATTATTGTTTAGGTCAGCTGATGGTACCAGTGAATTTCTCAGCTTTATGTCCTTTGGACCACATGGACTGTTCAACTCTTAAGTACACTGGTTTTTATTTTAATCCTTTACACAGAAGTGGATTTTACTACATAATAATCTTTCTGCTAAGTATAACAAAAAATTAGGTAGAAACAAATATAGTTTGCCAAAATTATGTCCACCAAATAATCCTCAAGCATTACCATCAAACTTTTCTCTCTCCCATCCATTGACTGAACAATCAATTGATCTATAGATGTTAAATACTTCTCCCTTAGCATCATAGGTTATGAAGCAAATGTGATCACTAACAATCCCATAAAAATGGCAAGGAAAATGAATTTCTTATGCACTAATTACTATAAATTTTGTATATGTAATCCTATGATTCTAATGTATTGTTTAAAAATTCTTGTGTTTGGCACATAATTTTGCTCAAAATTGTATGAGACAAAGGCAGAATATGAAACCTTTGTCAATAAAACTTGTCAACTAACCTTCATGCACATGAAAACAAGATAGATCAAAAAGGTAGCTGTGCCACTAATCAATCAAGGCGTTATTTCACTCCAGAATTTCTTTTGTAATATTTACTTTTAAAGTCATCCCAGCAATGAACTAGTCTAGTTTGATGTCATTCAATTTCCAAAATGCCTTGTTGAGATAAACTGTCTAAACTTCTATCTTATCGCTGATTTTTATTTTCAGTCCTTATCTTAAATAAGCATTTTAATCAAAGGTTATGAGATTTAAAAAAATATAAAATTTTACAGAATTGGTTAATTTTCTGTTTTAGCTGATGTACACAGTCACATTTTTTTCTATTTTATATGAATTCCAATTGGGTAAATACATTGTATTCCAATATTGTTTGTATTTTAGAGTATTTATTTTCACTTGTAAGTAAAGCTACTTTTAGGGCCTGCAATATGTCTCAGCAGACAGGGGAACTTGCTACAAGTCTGGTGATGTCCTTAGTCCTATCAACAGATAATCACCTGCTAGTAGAAAATATAAAGTCCTGAAAGTTGTCCTTTGCTTCTACATGTACATGTTCTACACACTCTGGTGTACAAATTTGCACACTTGATAAGCAAAATTGAACAAATATGCAAAAATTAATTCTATTGCATACAAAAATGTCTCCAAGAGTTGTCTTCTGTCCCCTAGGTAAAATGGAAATTTGTCTTCAGTGAAGAAATGCTCATCAACACAAAAGTTTATTAAAAATTCTAATTAAATCTATTAAAAATGCATAGAGTAACAAAGATATCATTTTTCCATGTGTCAGTTTGGTGAACTTCATTAATTTTAATTCCCTACCCAAAAGCCATTGAGCAATTCTTCAAGACTTAGTGAATAAACAAAATATAATAAAACAAACCCTTCTAGGCTGTCTTCCTAACACATTTTGACTTTTCTTCAAGGCCTATTTCATCATCTAACATATGACATTTCATTTTTTCTCACATTATTATAATCACAGATTCTTTGTTGTTTATTTTTAAACAGTTATATATAACTGTCAATATGTTTCAATGTGGTGCATAGTTGACTAGGTATGCATCCTGTACATGTATCTATTTATAAAGTTCTCAATCTTTTATTACTGTGTAGTGCTGTTAGGATTGACTATTTGCAAATGCTAATCACCATAGTTCAATATCATTGAGGAAAGATAAGAGCTTTACCACAGAATACTAAATCAGGCAACATGAGAGTTACATTAAAATACTTCTTAAAGTATAATTTAGAGTATAATGCCACTTTACAAAATCTAAGGAATTTTGTAAATATTTGGTGTTCTAGAATCAAGTATGTCTTTGACATAGTTTTACCTTCGATATAAAAGTTTTCGGTGATAGAAAAATACTGACTTTTTGCAATGCAGTCAAAAATAAGAAAAAATAAAGGATAGTAATTTAAAAAGAGAATCTTCTAACACATACGCTCTAAAAAAGAGATACATACAAGAAATATGGTCATTTATGTATTGATCAATAGTTTTCCATTGAAGTAAAATTTCCATGACACTTGGTGACAAAGGGAAATACTCTTTCAATAACTGAAGTAAGTCTTACTGTACTCCTAATATTTGATACATGTGTCTCAAGGACTTAATAATGCTCCAACCCATAACAAAGAATTACGTAGCTAAAATTCTAAGAGTGTCAAGGTCTAGGAATCTAGATACAGTTTACTTAAGAAATCCAAGCTAACCCTCATATATTTATTTGGTTTTTCAAGTCAAAGCTTTCAAGACAATCCTGGCTGTCTAAGGACTCACTGTGTAGACCAGGCTGGACTTGAGCTCACCAGAGATCTTCCTCTGCTTCTCTCCCCCTAGTGTTGGGATTGAGGGTGTGCACCCCCATGGCCTGCCTCTCTTCTGTCTTAAGGACTGAAATTATACTAATAATGCTGATCAAAAATTTTCACTGTATTTATTTTCACAAATTAGTTCTGTGTTAATAATTTTGAGTGAAACAAACCAAAATCTTGGTCAGAATATTATAGTAGGTAACATCAAATAACTATTTGGCAACTCTCAATATATTATCTCACAAAAAAAGCAGCAAAATATTCCTAAATATATTATATTCTAGAAATAAAAGAAAAAATAAAAATTTGCATAAATCAGGTCCTCTAACTTTATATGTATGTGTGTTTGGGTTTTTTTGTTGTTTTTATAAATGTGTTTAATGTATACTTTATTCATTTACTTATTTATGTAGCAGGGTATGTGTTCATATGTCCTATTGTATACATCTGGAGTTCATAGTCAAAGGACATTATTTGAACTACTTTCTCTTCTCTCATCCTGACTATCTCCGGGATTAACTTTAGGTCATGAATTTGGGCTCTTGGTGTCTTTAACAATTGAGCCATCTTCTCACCGTTATCAGCAATGTATTGCCACAATTTGTTTCAAATTGTTAAATAGCATTTTTTTACAATTTAAAATAATGTTTAATTTGGTGTATGCACTTGGTTTTGAAAACCTGGAAGAATATATACAAGGAAAATTAAATATTACCTTACATGAAGGTTTCAATGAATTAACTAATAATTGACTATCTAAATCTTAGAAGTCACAGACTTTGTTGATGCTCCTCACTCAAAAGCAAATGAATTGTTTGAGAGAGAAAAATGGTTCCTCCTCCTACTCTTTACCAAAGCCACCAATTGAAAATTAAGTAAAGATGCCTAAACTTAAGACCTGAAATTTAAAGACAAATATGTCATGGAAGAACACGAATGCAGTTGATAGGCAATGACTTTCTGAGTTAACTGCAACTTTTTAAAGACAAAATAAAATTGCCAATGCTGGAGGAATGAGAAAAAGTCCTGCATAATAATGTTTAGGAATCCCATTCTTATAGATTGTCACTTTTATGTACCCCAATTTCATATTAGCAACAATAGGTCAAAAATGTATAGATGGAAAAATGGACAGTTACAAATTACATAGTATAATAGTCAGATTAGAAAGCTTTGCTGATGAATCAATATATATGATCAGACAAGAAAGAAAAAGGCAAATATTTATATAATAAAACGTATAGCCAGAACACTTTGATGAGTTTGTATACGTGTATTAAACCACGTAAACAAAATTAAACTCACAGTTATTACAAACTTTAGATACTTCACAGTATCAGAACTTAGAATGAGTTCTTCCAGCACAGAGCATCCACAAAAACTGCAATGTGTTGTAATTCATGCATGTTTTTTATTTGCTGATAGTAATTTTATAACTGGTTGCCTAACACAAATTTTTTGGCATAATTTGTGTGTGTGTGTGTGTGTGTGTGGTACAATTCAGAGCAACAAAGTCCAGTGCTAATGTCAGACAATCAAGAAAAAAAAGTAGATATCATTGTGGCATAGTTATTTTACTAAATGTTTTTACATCACCCTTAAACATATTTCTCCACACTTAGTATACAGGCTATCTATGCTGCAGAAATTTATAATGTGGTCCTCCTACATTAGTGTAGTCTATTGTGTAAAAGATGCAGCCATCATAGGCTATAGTAACATAGATCTAAATTGCCAAGCATAAAACTGTAAGTATGTCTTGGAAAAAAAAATCAGCACTGTATATTACGGTTGTGTGACTGTAACTCCTGTTTTCACAGTGCTTCCGTAAATGATTCTGCAGCAGGTGCATGCTGAGAGAAGCAAAGTGCAGAAACGGCTTGCAAAGAACATTCAGCTTTCCTCCTGCTAATTCACCATTACATTCTTGCATGCCCTGGCCCTGAAATAAAACAAATTCTAAAGAAAGCAGTCTCTTTGCTCCATTAACATAATTTCAGAGAGTCAATTAAATTGCTTTCCATGCAAATTCCTCAAACCAGCACAACAGTGCTGGAGTAAAATGAGTAAATAGCTTTTATTAATCTCAAAGTAAAGGTAGGAGAGTCACATGCTTCCCTGAGTATCTGTCCTGTGCTCCCCCTCCTAATGTACTCACATTGCTCAAGATCCTTTTGTGGACACATGGGGTAGAAATATCACAATTTTCTGCTAACTTTGTACCTGTGTGAGTTGCTAATAAAGATATACAAAACAGGCAGATGGGATAATAAAAAAAATTTTGGGAATAATAGTACTAAGATAATAGCAATTTGACATCTTATCTAATAGTGATACTATTCTACTGACATATTGGGGTCATAGGTAAACTGTGACTTTTTACATTTAATTAAAAAAATTGGTTTGCTTGTTATTATTTGTGTGGATGTTGAACAACTCTGCTTAGAAATGACAGTCCTGAACAGTATCAAGATAGCAGCTTCCCCTGCAGACCTGGCTTTCAAAGAAAGGCACTCTGATCCCAGGAGCTGTGACGACTCTCTCTGAGGACTTTGCTCCTGGAGCAGTGGCGGAAGGTGATTCTTTGCTTCAGTAATATGCATTGTGTGCTCAGAGAAGCATAAACGGGAAACAAGTGGGATGTATTTTCCTACAAACCGAAAACTGTACTGAATACTTAATAACCATACAAATGGATCTGTGAAGTAGCCTCTAGATGTAAAACGCAAGAGGGAGAGGGATTAAGAGTGTAGAATGTTATTCTGCAGGGAGGATTTTAAACTGAAAGCAATTGTGCAGATAGCCTGTCCCACACCCACACGTTATGTTTTCTGAAAGGGATAGGGTGGTTGTCAAAAATTAAAATGCATCAAAAGATAATCAATCGAGTGCATCAGAGTTTACAATTTTGCTTTGAAACAGTAAAATATCTCTTCATACTAAGCATAGAAAAGATTATAGTTGCCAGGGTTGTGACTGAGTGGTACAGCAATCCAGATAGCGAGAAATTCAGGGTTCAATCAAAGCACTTCAGAAAGATAAACAAAAACATAGAAAATCCTACTTTAGGTTTTCAGAAAATAATTCTCTACTGCAGAAATTTATCCTGAGAATATTAGAGATTGTTTGATTGTTCTGACTATGAAAAGATGTATTTAGAATCACATTTTTATGCACCAATGTATTGTGTGGGACAATGGTCTGTATTCTGTCAATTATATTTTAAATAAATGCTGATTGGCCAGTAGCCAGGCAGGAAGCATAGGCAGGACAACCAGGTAGGAAGTAGAGGCAGGGGCATGAAAAGAACAGGGAATAGGATTCTGCAGTCTTGACCCAGCCACAGAAGAAGTAAGATGTGACTGCCTTGCTGAATAAGGCACAGAGCCACGTGGCTAACACAGGCAAGAATAATGGGCTAATATAAGTTATAAGAGTTAATAAGAAGTTTGAGCTAATGAGCCAATGAGTTTATTTCTTTGGGACTTAACAATTGTGAGAACCAGGCAGGACAGAAACCTCCGACAATAGATGTATATGTTCCTTTACTGGAGAAAGTGAATTCACTAAAGATAGGTCACGGTTTACAGGACTTTTTTTTTTTTTTTTGACATATTCTATCACCGTTGTGGCTGATGTGCAAAGTATACTTTGGAACAATATGAATCTTGCATTGTGGTTCAGTATGGAACACAGTGACCCGATATCTGAAAGTTAAGTTCTGTTTCAGAGAGGTTCATGCATTTTATCTTTATTATCTGTTTACAGCAGTTACAATCCCTACTTCAAAGTTGTGAATTACAACTGTGTTTCTGTAGATTATAAAACTCAACTCTTTGGAAAATCACCATGGGAAAGTGGTGCTAACAAACTACACTTGGCATTTATTCTTACTATTGCTAGTGTGATCCATCTTTTGGCTAGTTTTTTTTTTTTTTTTTCAAATTTTATTCTCCTTGTACTAAACTCCTACCACCCATCTTTGCTAAATTCATATGTTGTCCTTACCCATTCCTTTGAAACTGTTTCTAGAACAGTCTCAGCTCCAAACAAAAACTGGATATACTATTTTCCTTTATACTGTCTAACTTTCAAAGTACCAGAAGCAGATAGACAGACTATTTGGCAAGGAAACACATCAGCCATCACCCAGTACAATGTCCCATGGACTATGATATTCATGTGCCAGACAAAATATGAGTGCATTAGTGGTGCATAGCTCTGGGAAACCACGTAGTTTCCATTGGAGACATGCTTCACAAGATTATGTATGGTACCATAAATCTGATTAAAATCCAGTGAAAGTGAAGGCCATAATCCCTAGAGAAGGTTTTAATTACTGTTACTTTTTAAATAGTTACATTGTCAAATTGCCTTCTAAATATATTTATGCTCATAATCTTGGCCTGTTTTACTCCTTGAATTTTGCTTGTTTGGTTTGTTTTTTTTTTTTTAACTGCTTTTGGTGACGAAAAATGTAGCAATCTATATCTACTCACAATTAGGGAAAATTTCACTAGAAGTGCTCAGGCGTAAATGAGATATCTTTAGCAACTTGCTCAGGCAATGCAATGGGAGGTGACAAGGAGGGGAAAGTGTAAATGTGTAGTAACCAGAAGACAGAAGGGAGTGTTGCAGAACACTGTCTTCTGGGTGTGACTTGGCCATTCATCTCATAAGCACAAAGTTCACAAAATCCAGCCCGTCAGAATTCCAGAGTGAATGGACCCCTCCTAAGCTCTCAGCCGTGAGCAGGTGTAGTAGTTGGTTGCCATTAGAGAGGGAGAAAAATTCTGTAGGGCTATGGCCATCGGTAGGTTACCTGTCTTCCAATGGTGACCCCCCACCACCACCACATCCAGACATGATGGGAATCACTCTTTGGAGTCACTGGATTATGAAAAACATAGGGACATGAAATGTAAAGAGAGGGATTTTAGGGAGACATGGGGGGAGTTGGAATGGGAAACAGAAATGGGGTGATATGAGCATATTTCATGGCACATTTTATTTATTGAAAATACATAAAAGGCATAAGAGAAAATAGTCTCTTCTCTTACCCATGCCAATGTGATTTTCTTACCTGTGCATTAACTAAAACATAACACAGGAAGTTATGACATGAAAGTCAGTTTACTTTGAATTCCAATGTTATTTTATTACCTTTTAATAGTTTATTTACCATAATACAAACCTCTCTCTCTTTCTCTCTCTCTCCCCCCCTCTCTCTTTGTGTGTGTATGTGTGTTTGTCTTTCTCTCTATGTGTGTATATGTGTGACAGTTTATACAATGAATGTCCTAGATTCTACAGACGAAATTACGTCTGACCCAATTACTCATCAGTGTTACTCAGCAACTATGGCCAGAGAAAATATGAACAGAAGAAAGTGTGCATGCTACAAGTAAAATGTAATCAGAGGCTCAGAATCTGGCCACAGTTCCTAGTTGGACACTAGTAGTTTTTAGTGTTCTCCTCTTTTTGAATAGTATCAGAAACTATATAATTCACCTCTCCTAAACGACCTAGATGTGCAGGTATTGGAAGCCTTCATTTTTCATTAAAAATAAGAGAAACAAGAAACACATCGTAGCTACAATATGCATTCCCTTTAGTGAATATAGACATGCTTTTACCTTAAATATTTATGAACTATTTGGAAGAATTTTATTTTCCATTTTCTATTTGCTACAGCACTTTGCTGAAACTCCTTTATATGCAGAAAACTCTTTCAACCCTGCTTCCACTTTTGGGATATCTTTTCCTTGGTTAATGGGAATCATTTCTCCATTGTGTTCAATGTAAGAGACCACTGTCTGTATGTGGATCTCCAGCTGATTTCAAAGCATCCTTGAATTAAACCCATGAGATTCAAAACCACAAGAGAACCAACCACTTAGCTAATGCAACTGAGTAAAAAGAGTCAAGATTTAGAAAATAAATTAGAAATTAAACTTTCTGCTTCTCGTGCATTATGGCAGTATTTTTCTTTGCAAGCATGAAAATTGCACAATTGCCTTGTCTCAAGGTATCTATTTTCCTCTCTGAATCACTGACAGGATTATTATTTGTATCTTTGTCAACGCTAAATAAATTGCACCTTTATAAATTAGTGCTTACCTCAATGAACTCTGCAAAAAAAGAGAACCTATGAATAAATTAAATATGTGAAAATCACTTATAAAAGCAGGGTGAAGATATTATTCTTTTTGCTAATATTTAATTACACTTGCAAAGCTTCAGTTCCCAAATTGCTTTTATATTCTTATTAATATTTCCTATATCACTAAGAAAAAGTTAGCATTCAATCAATCAGGAAGGAAAATTTAACAAGAAAAACCTAAGGACTTTGGCAAGTTAGACCTATCACTGGGAACTATCAACAGTGGCAATCCATGTTTTATATATGGGATATACAACTAATTAAGAAAAATCAAAATTCCCCTCTACCCCCCAAAAAGTCTGTCAATAATGTGTAGTAAATAAAATAAAGAAAACCTTGTAAGCCACAAGGAAAGTGACATGGATCTGGCAGAGTTCAAACCGTATCTAGTTCTGAGTAGTTTCTAATTTCCATTGCTAAGAAGGTGTAATACAAACAGGGACTTGATGGAGGCATGAACCCATCAGTTTGAGGCCACACTAGACCAACACAGCTATGAGCTAAACTTCAAATACATTACCAAAAATAACCAAAAGCAACAACAAACTCATAAACCAAATGCAACAGAAAAAAAAAAAAAAAACCTCCATAACACTAGCCGTAAGGATAGGAGGGCAGGAGGAGAGAGGATCCTGAAGATGGCCTCAGTAAAATAATGACAACCTGTTTCAAAATGAAAGACATGGGGTGAGGGTGAATATCCTGTTTTTTTATTTAAGAGTTGTTAATTCATACATGTACGTGGTACCTGTGTATGCATATCCACACATATGATTAGATGCCGGAGGATAACATGGGTATTCACCATTACCCACCTCATCTCTTGCTGAACACAGAGCTCAGTGATTAATGAGGCTGGTTGCACAGTGAACACCACCTGTCTTCCGTGCTCCCCAAACGGTGGGACTAGAGAAGTGCTTCCACACTAGGCACACTTTCCTATGTCCTAGGGATCCTCAGAAATGCACAGCAAGTCCATTGTTCACAAGTCACTTTATCAGCCCCGCCTATCCCATATTTGACCTGATGTGTCTTCCCTGGAGCTTTGGACGTAACTCAGGACTCTGAGCTGAACGCGTATATGGGAGTAGAGCATACTCCTAAGCTAGTAGTTCAAAGGGAACTCATCCAAACATGTTAGTTTTTTTAATAAATTTATTTGAATCCTTCCAATAAATATTACATATAATGTAAAAAATTATTTCAAATAAAATTGGAATTTATGTGGTCATATTTGTCATATACACTATTTTAATTTTCTTTTTATAAAATGTCAACAACTAAATCTAGTTATTTTTCATTAAAAATAATCTAAGAAAAGTCCTAATATATTTCCAGATGTTAGTGTTTTTGAATACAATGCATTTGGTATACATTAATAGTCCTACTAAGAAAAGATGGTGTTTCTGGGAGGTGGTGACACCCGTCTTTAATCCCAGCACTCGGGAGGCAGCGGGATGTGGATATCTGAGTTTGAGGCCGGGCTGGCCTACAGTGAGTTGGCAAATAGCCAACAACATTACACTGAGAAACGCTGTCTCAAAAGAAACAAAACAAAACCAACAAAAAAGATGGTGTTCACACTTTTAGGAATGTTAAAGTATTATGCTTAGTTTCTGCTGTTTTGCACACAGAACACTTTGCAAAGTGCTGTGTTCAAGCATAGAGTGGCTCTTTACAGATCTTTATAGCAAGTCTACAACTTGTCAATTGTAATGATATTGTGCTTTCATGTTAACCCATTTCTGATGCATCTAAGTGTACAATTAGTGATGGCAATGTCTCCAGAGATTCTGTAGTAGAATTGAAACTTGTAAAAGGAGAAGCGACATAGCATTCTAATAATCGTTGAGCTAAAATATCTTTGACTATATTTTCAAAGTTGTCTATATCATAAAGTATAAGAAATTTAACTGAGAATTTCCTTTCTTACAAATTATAAAGATTTAATGGTTTACAGAAAATGTTGTAAACATACTACTGATGAAATTATTAATTGATAAAGCTTATTGTGTATTTACTAATTAGCTTAAATTCCTTTTCTTTCTTTTCTTTTTTTCTTTTTTACAAGACAGGCGTTGTCCAATATGGCTTCAAACTCATAGAAATCCACACACCTCTGCCTTTAAAGTTATGAAATTACAGGCATGCACCACCACAATCCAGCACACATTATTTTTAGCAAGTATTTTCTTCTGGAAGAGGATACATTATCTCAAGAAATGTTTCAAATTTGGGAACCCCATCATCTCTAAGTTATTCTGAAATGGTCAATGTGTTACGTTAGACTTGGAGTGAGTGTAAAGAAATACCTAATATGCAAAATTGTTAATTTTAAATTCTTTGAAAATGCATTAACTTATCTCCTCTAATAAGTTATATTCCTAGGTGCTGAATGCTTAATGAGACCTGTGGAGTTTCTCTCAATCACATTTGGAAAAATATGAAGGCTAACCAGATTCATATGGAAATCAAAGACACACCGATATAATACACTGGAAATTTTACAAACATGATACAAGAGGAATAAAAGAATACTAGAAAAATGGCTGTTAATAACTCATGAGTCACAAAAATATAAGTTTAATATCCACTTTTAATGTATGAACAGGAACCTTTGAGAACCAGTTAAATGTTTAAAACTATGTGTAGGCAAACAAATTGGAAAAGCACTCCATTTATTCTGTTTGAGAACATTTTGGTATTTTCTGAAAAAATTAGGGGTATTAAAAAGATTTTGTTTTAGAGAAAATGAGTTAAAATATTAAAACTTTCCCTCTAGGTGGGCCAGGCAGGTGAAAGACACCCACTGAACATCCTGGGTTCTCATGGTCCAGCCTGCATTAAATACCCACTTGCCACAGCTACACAAGGCAGCGGGGCTCAGGTGCCAATACGATGAGCAAATGTATAGTGGTGAAATGGGAGAGAAAGAGTAGCGGAATTGTTCACGTGCTGTGGTAAGAGGTGGTTCTGAAGAAGCCAGAGATGTGAGGAATGGACTCTTGTTGACAGCCTCTTTGCCACCCAGGAACCAGATGACATCCAAGCCTGGGCTACTGCCTATAGCTATATCTGGGTCTGTAGCAGCCAGGGTCTGTGTTGATGTTCATGACCCTCGCTGCTCCCAAAGCCATGGGTTTGCCCGGGGTGTGGGCCACCACCTGTGTCCATGGGCTGTGATGCCACCAGGGTCATGTTGATCTGACTGTCCTATCTATCCTGTTACTCTGGGGACATATTCACATCCAGCCTGGATTGGTGCCTGGAGCCATACCTCTGCAGCAACCAGGGTTTGTGCTGATATACAAGGCTTCAGTGACCGCTGAAAACTGTGAGGATGACTGGGCTCTGGTAGAACACCTAAGTTCATGTTGATTTCCAACAGACACCCTTCCACTGGAGCCATGCTAATTTGAATGGTCTGTACTATCATCCAGGGCCAGGAAGGCCTCCGAGGTTGAGCTGCAGTGAGCATAATGCCTAGGTCTGTGACCCTATCACAATCAGAGTTCAGGATGGGTCTAAATTGATGTTAGTGGCTTCTGATACTATCAAGAACCACGCTGATGCCAGGGGTCTTGGGGTAAACCTGTAACCATATGGGAGTCAAAGAGCCACACTGTCACAGGTTCCATGTCAATCTGAGTGCCATGGTGACATCCAAACCTGGGCTTTTACCTGGAACAATGTTTGGGTTTCATGGTCCAATCACTGTCAGGGTTTGTGATGTCCATGGCCTATGGTGCCACCAAAAGCCACACAAATGCCCAGGGTTTAGGCCAGACCAGTGGTCATGTTGGTGTCCAAGGGCTGTGCTGCCACTGGGGGCATGGTGTCATCTGGGCTGTGTCTGGGTCCATGGTCTGTGTTGATATCAATGGTTCATGGTACCATCAAAGGCAATATGGATGCCAAAAGGCTGGGCCTCCAGCTATGGCCATGTTGGAGTCTGTGGGCCACATTACCAGTGGAGTTTGGTCAGTCTGTGTACCCTGCAAAGTCACAAGGGACTGAGCTCAGGTTGCTGCCATGGGCCATATTTGTTCAGTGACCCAACAGCAGCCAGCGTGTGGGTTGATATCTATGGCTGGTGTTGCCACCGCGGGTCATAGGGACCATGCAACTTGAAATCCAAGGACTGTGCTATGCCAGCCTTGTCCCTCACTGGCCCTGGGATAGCTGACCCTGCCCATCTCTGAACACTATTGCAAGAGTGATGTTGCTGAGTCCCGTAATCCCATGGGAAAGCTGACCACAATACTAGGGGGAAAATGGGTCCACACCATACCAAAGGTGTGACAAAGTTGGCCCTGAAGGCAGGGACTTGGGAGAGTTGGAGAGAGCATCCCCTGAGAAGATGGTCCCCACGGCCCAGATGGAACAGCTCAATTACCCACCTAGACCCATATTGTGGACCTTAAGTTGGCCCACCCTAACAGCTGCCCCATCTTTGACCTGTTAGAAATGTGCAAAGGGACTGGTCCTGCAGAACAGTCTCCAAGATTCAGGCTAACAAAAGGATATCAGAGAAGAGTTTAATTGAGGGCCCAGCACAGTGGTGATGGTGTACTGGAAACCAGAGGTCTTGAATCAGACCAACGACTCCTGCACTAGACATTTTGCCAGTGGGGCTGACTGGACAAAAGGGGTAAATTGCATGACACACCACACAGCTCCAATGCCACCAGACTGAATGAAAGGGTATTGGAAAAATGGAGGAGCAAGGTTTTTTTTTTGGGGGGGGGGTGAGAGATTATTTTGTTTTGTTTTTAAATAATGTGGGGGAGTCATACTACAAGGGTATGGGACAGATATGGAAGGACTAAGAGGTAAGCAGGATTGGGGTACATGCTATGAAATTTCCAAAAAATCAGTAAGATTTATGTTTAAAACCTTTCACTTGAGAGAGTTTTATTATGTTGACTAATATCTGAGTCTTTAGACTTCTTGTGTACAATATGTACACATTTTGACTTAAGTTAATAAAAGTTAATTATATGAAGATGTCATTCACTTAATCATTAAGTCTTTATACATCATAAATTCTTATAATATTGTTACCATGCCTTTAGCACAAAAAGGAGAAGATTAAACTTAGCCAGCAGGCAAGGCATCTGACATCTTCAACATCTCATAGCTGCTTGTATGTGACAGACTGGAGATTTAATCTCCTCCTTGCCAGATTTCAAATACTACACCAGGTCATCAATCTCACGTTATATTTATTAGTCTTAAGTTCAACTAATGGATTGGTGAATATTTGATAAGTTACTTTGAGATTGTCGCTGCCCCTGTAGCTTCCTAACAGAGCCCTTGCTTCTGATAGAAGAGGACCTAGATTTGGTTTTCAGATCTGGGATGGAGCAGGGTACTACAGTTTTACGACAGTGTTTGAAAACTCTCACCCTGAAATCTGGGAGCAAAGCTCAACCCTGCAAAAATTGAATAAAAAAAAAAACTAAGAAGTACTGTAAAAGTAAAAGAAGAAATAAAATTGGATATTTTATAGAAAAGGTGAAAAGAAATGGATGAAAATTAGTTACAAATGATAAAAGAGTACAGATCTTAACATTGTCATAATTCTAAGAGAAAGAAAAATAACCACTGACAAAAAGAACCGTGCAGAAAAGATGTGGAAATAGAACCATGCTCAGTAAGAAGTGTTTTCACCATTATAGTCATCATATGTATGTCATCTAATAAGGATTTTAAAAGAACATTAAATCAGCCAGGACGAACAAGTGGCCTCCTTACAACAGATTGGCACCCACATGGCCATCTAAAATCCACTTAAACACGTGAGAGAGCTTCAAAACAAATTCTAGACACAAAAACACAGAGTTTAACACAGCTTCTTGCCTGGACTGCTTGATGAACTGGGCATGCAGGATCCTCAGAGAAATAACTGCTGATCTTGCCTAAAACTGAGACCACCGTAAGTCAGTGTTCTTGCTTCATGAAAGAACCATGCCCTTTGGGGTTCCTGCTTCATGAAGAAATAGAAAGAGTCTGCCAGACATTCTGCAGGACACACACACAAAAAAGTGACTGACAAACTGCCAAAACTGTATTTGAAATTTCCTGCTTTGTGGAAAAGTCTGCTAGATACTATGTGGCTGTTGGCTGAAGATGGATGGCCCAACAGTACAGAAGAATTTTGGGTGACTGTCCAGACAGTGAGATGTCTCTGTCAATTCTAGAGTTTTGGAAGTCGTTTATAATGCACTTCCTGTTTACTTAGGTAATATTATATCCTTCTGGAGTCTTTTGGTGGAGTTGAAGAATTTATAGTTATAGTTTTCCTTAGTTATGATAAAAGATAAAGAAGATATAAATATTGTAACTGTAGTTGTTCTTGCTTGATACCTGTTTTGTTATATGTAATTTTACTATGTTAAAGTTAAAATATTCATTTTTATTTAAGCAGAAAGTGGAAGTGATGTGGTATTCACTTCTGTATGCTGTGATTACCATTAATGAATAAAGAAAACTGGCTTGGCCTGATAGGGTAGAACAGAGCTAGGTGGAAAAAACTAAACTGAATGCTTGGACAAAGAAGGCAGAGTCAGGGAGAAACCATGTGGCCCCTGCCAGAGATAGATGCCGAACATTGGCCAGTAAGTCACAGTCACATGGCAATACACAAATTAATAGTAGTGGTTTAAATTAAGTTGTAAGAGTTAGACAATAAGAATCTAGAGCTAATGGGCCAAGCAGTGATTTAATTAGTACAGTTTCTGTGTGATTATTTTGGTTATGGGTGTCTGGGTAGAACACCTGGCTTCCTTGCTACATCCAGATGCCAAAAAGTGACAATCCACAGTGACAATTTGAATAGTAGCTTTATGAAATCCCACATTTACACCATAAAGTCATAAAATGGGGGCAGGAAAATAGATGTAGCTCAATGGTAGAGAACTGACTTTTGTGCCAGTCTCTGAGTTTTATTTTCAGTACTACAAACCAACAAAAACAACAAACAAGAAAAACCATCCTAAGTTCAACTGTTCTTTCAAGCTAAGATAAAGTAGTTCAGTGTATACTGTGTCAAGAGATCTAAAATTTAGCTAAACATAAAGAGATGAGAATTCTCTCACTAGACTGGGTCCTATCTGATATACAGTGCACCACTAACTGGCTGGGACAATCAGTAACATGAGAGGGTTAGACTAAAAACACATGGAAAAAATTCATTTTCAAAGAACCCAGGCATATCTTTATCAATTTGCCTATGTGTCTACTATATATACACATGCAACAGAAATGGAATCATCACGTCTTATTTGTCAGTAGCTGTGTATACGTATATCACAAATATAATTAAAGATCGAGAGAATGTCAACATCAGATTGGTGGTTGTGGGAGAGATTTGAGGGAGGATAGCTCAGTCAGGGCTGTCAGAGGAAAGGGAGGGGAGGGGAGAAGTGATGTCATTTTTATTTCAACTAAGGCACATAATATTTTAAAAATTGCAGGAGAACCTAAGGCATTACATGCAAAGCGATTTCTCCTCCACTGTGGAGAAATTACACTTACTGAACACTTTAATTTCTACTTCCACTGCACCTTGTAAAAGGATTTCATTTAAATTATGATAAAAGCTTTTGAGGGATTTTGAAGAAATTAAATGAATATAGACAAGAAACTCCTAAGAAAGCTTATTAAGAGACTGTGATGCTAAAGGAAATAGGGATATAATTGAAGAGCTCTTGATGTACATTTTATGAGCACATTTGTTCCTACAGAAGCCCATAAAGCAGAAAAGTAGCCAACACAGTTTTTTTTTTAATTCTACAAAATGGAAAGGATCCAGACACACATATTGGGCTATTATTATCTAATTTAATGACCACTGTGTCAAGTGTCATAGAGACCATTTAAATGGGTAATGTTACATCTTGATTAAGGCAAAAACAAAGTATTTCAAAAATTCATCCATTCACCTTGAAGATGCTGTTCTTATATTTCTGGCAGACTATTTTCACATTGTGGAGTTCTCTCAAAAGGATGCAAAAATTTTGAGTATCCAATGACAATGATCATTAAATAAAACCTGTGTTTGCAATAGAATCGATGTAAAGTTGACCTAAGTTTGGAAGAGTTGAGGATTTAGTCTTGAAAAAGTATCCTTATGTAACAGCCAGAACGAACACTAAGAAAGCTTTAATATCATAATTGGCACACATCTTGGGCAATAGAAAGTAAATAAGTTGTATTTTGAGATAAAAGAATACTACTTTAGTAGATAACTATCAAAAAATTAATCATTTTTTCCTATGGTTGTCTCTAGCACCAAAGAGAACTTAAGTACCATAGGTAAGCTGTGGATAAAAGGTTTTTAATAATTAAAATGACAAGTGCATACTAAGTGATCTTGTGCATATCACCAAAGAGTTTCAAAAGGTTCTTTCATATTTCAGTTTACGGAAAGAGCTGTGAGCAGTATATTGATGATACTATCTTATTATTTACTAGTTGTATTCAAGAAATTAATAAGAAAATAAATTAATAAGTAGATTTTCTGGTATTGTTTAAAAATAAAAAACATAGGGAAAATTTATTTTAAATAGAATACAATATTTGCTTATGGATAGTCAATTATTAAGACTGTAGGCTAGGTTGATGCCTCACTTACATTGAGGAGGATATAGCACTGGCAAACATAAATTGTGCTATTTAAAAGATAATTTTTGAAAAAAATGTATGTTATACACATGCACAACTCAATCAATACTGGATGTATGTTGGTATGTTAGATTTTTTAATAAGCCAAAGATAAGAAATATATATATATATCACAACACATAGCCAATTATCACTAAAAATCAATGTTTACAGTCACGATACTGCTTTAGTCTCTGAAGCAGAAGGGGCCACTCTTACTTCAGAATCTCTTATCTATATTGGCTTGGGGGAGTCCTGGACCACATGCATGGATGCTCAGATTTGTCCTCTTCCAGACATTTGATTCTGAAAGTGTACACCATTTGTCTGATGATTCTCAACCAGAAAGTTAAGAAACTGGATATTCATTTAGCCTTGTGTTTCATCTGTTCATCTGTGTAAATCTCCTTATGCCTTTTTTTTTTTGCTTCACACGTATTTAGCACTATAAACTATAAACACATCTAGTTCTTGTCAGTGCAAGGAATAGTTGTGAACGATTACATTTGAAGATTTACACATAAAGCTCTTACAAGGAAGGATTTTGTTGAACTTAGTTCAGTTCACTGTGAAAACTCCAGAATCCACTATGAATTCTCTTTATTTTTATACAGATTAGGCAAATTTCAGAAAACTATAAAACAATCATCAAAGAATAGAGTCCTGTATGTTAAACTTTTAATTTTGGGCCACTCATACAGTCAAGGAAATATTAATGGTATTATATCTAAATATATTTCCTAAAAATTCCCCTATATAGTTTACTTATCTAGTTAAGGTAATTGAAACATTAACTCAGGTAGTAGAATAACTTTCTTATAAAGCTATGGATATATTAGTTTTGTATGTCGTTTAAACAATTACTTAGATATGATTTTAACATAGAAATAACTACTTTTAGGTATTTTATATGGTATTTAAAAAAGAACAGAGTAAATAAAAACATATTTACATTGCAGAGATAACCAAAATGATAATAAACATAAAATAATAACTTTAAATTTACTCCACACTTGCATGCCTTGCTCTGTGTGACTAAGCCCCACACCTATTTACAAGATTGTTTTCTGTTTTCAGACACAATCAGAAAATGTCAAGTTTTTCTATTCAACCACACAGATGTATCAGTACACAGACACACAAAAAATTCCTAGAGTCAATTAAAGGATTTTTTTCCCTAGATGAACCCTAGAAAACACAGCCTCAGAATGATTGATTTCTGATGCTAATTGCCATTCTGCAGGTATCACATTCTTCTTGGTCCAGACAGTTATGACAGAAAAGGTGCTACTTATATAATCAATTTTGGCATGAGGGATGCTGTGCCAGTAGATGATGTGGAAAAATATGGACCAGACATTTCATCCATAATTGATTACATATCTAATGTATTATTCCAAAAACCCAATTCTCGTCACAGCCTATTCTTGTTAAGCTATTTTTTTCCGGTTGCTGTTTGGCTCTTTATGGAGCATTTTCACGAGTTTCTAAATCTAGAATATTAAACTAAAATGAGGTTCTCTCACAGCAGTTAGAGAAGCTGAAGGCACTGATGGCTTCACAATTCCTTGAAATATCACATTCTGCAAAATGTGCAAATATTCCATTCTGTACCTGAGAATTTTCAGCATAAAATATAGGTTCATGATTCACTCTAATTCTTTTATCTTTCATAAATGCAAAGACCTTCGAAGAATGGAGATGGATAAAACACAATAGCTGAAGTGATAAAATTAAATAAATTTGAATTTTAATGTTTATATATAATGACATATAATGTGAGATTTATCAGTTTATTAACAGTTTATAAAATAGTCTAAACATATATTACAGTAATCTATATTACAGAGAAAATATAATTTCTATAACATATCTAATCAATCTAAAATATCTAAGATGTACATTGGCACCGACCTCTCTCCTTTTCTCTAGTAAAATATAATTGTAAATAAGTAAATGATACATAATAATGGGTTGCATCATGACATTTTCATCAATGTTCATATTATATTTAATCATGTCATCATATTCACCTCATTTTCTTATCTTGTCGTTTTGCTCCCATTAATCCCATTACCTACTGACTTCCTGTTTACGTTCCTGTATATATTGTTTTGATACCTAATGAATTTTATTAGCATTGTTTACTTTTGTCGGTATTTCCTTACTAATGATTATCATGCTCCAACTATTTTGTTAGGACAATTTAAATGTTAAATAATTAAATGAATAATAATTTGAAAAGAAGCACAAATTTATTCTTTTATTTTATTTATTTTTTCGAGACAGGATTTCTCTATGTAACAGTCCTGGCTGTCCTGTAACTTACTTTGTAGACCTGTTTGGCTTTGAACTCACAAAGATCCACTTGCCTCTGCCTCCCAAATGCTGGGATTAAAAGAATGTGCCACCACTGCCCAGTTATTTGTACTTTCTTTTTCAATGAAGTTTCTCATCCCATTTAATCAATTATTTTTGCCAAGTGTTTAGTGTGGTGAGGAGGATCTGCTAAGGAATGAAAGGAAACGTTCTAATCAAATAAACTTATTGATTTGGAGGCAAGTAAGGTAGGTATTTCAGAACAACATTTCATGATTCTATCATTATAGAGTAACAAGGTGAGCGAGTGAGATTATTCTATGTAATGAGTTTTCCTAGTGCGATGGAAGACCTGATTGAGCTGAATGATGCTACGTTTGGAGTGAGTTGAAGAATACAAAATATACTTGTGGAATTGAAAATGATGCCAGTTAGAGGAAACTGTCTATGCAAATGACTGGATGCAAAAGAGAGGCAGTATGATGAATTTGATGGATGAAAATCAAATCAGTTTGTCTGTAACATGCAGTAGATGAAGAAACTGTTAACACTGTCACTTTGCACTATAGTGAGATGCAAACTTCAAATACATAGGCGTTCCTCATATATTAAGGAAGTTAGAGAATATTTTTCTAATGACAAGAGAGATATATTAAGCAATTTTCTTCACTGGAGGATTAGAAAGCAATTAGGATTGAATTCTAGTAATGCAAAAAATAGAAATACAAGACATTCCAGGACATGATTTGATATTTGATTGTGCTAATATGATTCTATGTGCTGTTTCTTCAACCAGCTACAAAATTGACAACTCTATCAAGCAAAAGCATGGCAAGACAGTTTGTGAGATACTGCATGGCTGACTCTTTTTTTTTTCCCCGTTAACATTTATTCTGTTTTCTATTTCTTTAGAATAGTCAAATTTTATAAATATTTTATTTATTTTTTTTAATTTTTATTTTTTTTAATTGAGAAAAGGAAAAAAAAGTTTCCGCCTCCTCCCAGCCTACCATTTCCCTCCCC
>NW_026067938.1:3629134-3657911 GCF_014885135.2 Alexandromys fortis | reverse complement strand
CAAAGGCTATCATTGGTGTTTTTGATTTTAGCCATTCTGACAGGTGTAAGATGATATCTCAAAGTTGTTTTGATTTGCATTTCCCTGATCGCTAAGGAGGTTGAGCATGACCTTAGGTGTCTTTTGGCCATTTGAACTTCTTCTTTTGAGAATTCTCTGTTCAGTTCAGTGCCCCATTTTTTAATTGGGTTAATTAGCATGCCTGACTCTTTTGCCTGCTTTTGAGACCCCTTTCCTCCTAATGGCTTGCTTTGTCCAGCCTTAATACAGGGAAAGATGCCTAGTCTTATTGTAATTTGATATGCTGTGTTTGGTTGCTATGCCCGGGAGGTCTGATCTTTTCTGAAAGGAAAGGAGGAGGAGGAGTGGTAGGAGGAGAGGGAGGGGCTGAGGGGGGGGGGACTGCCATCAGTATGTAATATAATGGAGAAGAATAATATAATATAAAATAACCCTGACAGTTTTAATCGCCATAGAAATCAAGCAGAAATAGAAGAGCAAATCCAGCTAGTTGCTGACATGACAAGTGACAGATTTTGTCTTGTCTGGGGGATCAGCCAGCCCTTTAAAAATTTACTCGGTAACAAGAGTATGAGTATTTTCTTGTTTAAATTTGTCTGTTTCACATAAATTTGTAGAATTTTACTCAAAGCATTTTTAGTAGATTCCTATGGTTTTCTTTCCTTTTCTATTCCTTGATGCATTTTTGGAAGGAAGCTTTAGACAATTCCTAACACTGAGAATTTAAAATCAAGAATCCCCCCCCCCCCGGCTTTTTCAGACCCTGGCCAGCTGGCCTTGGTGAGTTCCCGATAGAACATCCCCATTGTCTCAGTGTGTGGGTGCACCCCTCGTGGTCCTGTGTTCCTTGCTCGTGCTCTCTCTCCTTCTTCTCCTGATTTGGACCTTGAGATTTCAGTCCGGTGCTCCAATGTTTGTCTCTGTCTCTGTCTCCTTTCATAGCCTGATGAAGGTTAATATTCAGGAGGATGCCTATAAGTTTTTCTTTGGGTTCTCCTTCTTATTTAGCTTCTCTAAGATCACCGGTCTTGCTGAACATAGCAGACAATGAGGACTACTGAGAACTCAAGAACAATGGCAATGGGTTTTTGATCCTACTGCACGTACTGGCTTTGTGGGAGCCTAGGCAGTTTGGATGCTCACCTTACTAGACCTGGATGGAGATGGGTGGTCCTTGGACTTCCCACAGGGCAGGGAACCCTGATGGCTCTTTGGGCTGACGAGGGAGGGGGACTTGATTGGCGGAGGGGGAGGGAAATGGGAGGCAGCGGTGGGGAAGAGACAGAAATCTTTAACAAATAAATAAATAAATAAGTAAATAAGTAAATAAGTAAATAAATAAATAAATAAATAAATAAATAAATATAAAATCAAGAATCCCGTCCAAATGAGAGTGAGTTTCAGTGTGTTCTGCTGCCATCTCGTAAATTGCTGGTCCCTGCATTCCGTTTGAGGCTTTCCCTCAACATGGATAAAATGTGGCAATGCCATCAAGGGAGGATTCCAAAAATAGGTTTTAGTTACAATGGCTCTTTCATGAGTAGACCCTTTTTGAAAATAAGTTAATACACAATTTTTTTTTCCTTTGATACAGTTTGTGCTTCTAGGTATGGTGAGACTGGTTAATTACTGTCTCAAATCAAGTGTATGGAGCAACACTGCATTTTTTTTGGGGGGGATAATGTCAAAGTACATCTGGAGTAGGGGTGGAGTCAATAAAACCAGATAGACCCTGTAAAGAAGCAATAGACTGTGAATCAATTGAAAATACTGGAAATCAGATCATGAATAAATTTGAATGTCGTTTTAGCTAAATGTTGACAGTGAAAAATTACTACGTGATTTCTGAGGATGAATAAATAAAGTGATAGGCAGCATATCTCTAAAAGCCTGGGAGTCGATTCAGTTTGTTTGGGACTTCAAGCTTTCTCAATTTACCTTGTCTTTGCCCTCGATCACTGTAAACTAAAAATGTGATACAAATCTTTTTGTATCTTCATTATTTGTGACAGAGTGACAAAGAAAATTATCTAACATCCCCAGTTTGAAAATCTCATTTAGTATACAAGACTTAGTTACGTTTACTTATACATCTTAAAAATGACTAAGAACAAGAACTGTAACTGAGATATTTAGTCTTTAAAAACTAAACTGTTTAATTTATAACACAAGTTTTTTTTTAATCTTAAGCATCTACTTACAAAACAAAAGAATATCAACCAAGGATGACTAACATAACCATTTCTTTAATTCAGAATGACTTTCTCCCTCTTTGTTTATTGCTATTATGTTGACTAATTTGCCATTTAAAAAATAAAACTCCTTTGGCCCACAAAACCAGCACTGTGTTTCCACATCATTCATCAGCAATTGGCAACCTTAATTGGAGACTTTGCTAAAGACTCAAGTTGGAAAATAGCAAAAAAAAAAAAAAAAAAAAAAAAAAAAAAAAAAAAAAAAAAAAAAAAAAAAAAAAAAAAAAAAAAAAAAAAAAAAAAAAAAAAATTCTTCTGCAGCCACTCCATGTCATCTCCATGTGTTTTCAGGAGAGTAAGACAGAGGGACACTGGCTTGTCAAACACTGAAAATAATCTTCAACTTCCTGCTATAGAGTAGATTTACATCTCATCTGACATCAAAAATATTAATAAATTTAATTATATTAATGGAGTAAAATATTTTAAATGTTTTGATAAAGAATGATTAGGATGAAATAGAACAGCTCACAGAAAATATAATTTCTTAGGAGTTATCAAGATAGCTCCCTCAGTAACATGTAGTGAAGTTGAGAATGTTGGAGGATTTGCAATTCCAAGCTAGGGAGGGGGAAGAAAGGTGATTTTCTGAGGTTTGCTTGTCAGCCTTTCTAACCAAAGATGTGATTCACAGGTCCCTTGGGAGACTGTCTCAAATATTAACTTTGATTGCCCTGGAAAAAGCTCTAAGTTGACTTCTGCTCTCTTCATGAATGTTCCCATAGATGCACCTACATTTTGATGTGCAGAAAAAAGTTAGGTACATACATGAACATATAAATTAATAATAGAAAATTAATTTTTAAGCATATAAAAGTATGACAATGATTTGTACCATAGTTAGCTAAATTTGGGAATGCTGGACCTGAATGTACAGTGTTCAGATCATTCTGGGAGTCAAATTTAATATAGACAAATATCGACATCAAAAAGCCTGACTGTGTTTAACTGGGAATTTTGATTGATCTAAAGCAAAGTTGTGAAAATAGCAATGGCCACTGGGGTTCACCTTGAAGTTACATCCATTCGGGCTATTCTGTATCAGACAATGGAATGCAATGCCTTTCTAGGTTTGTCTCTGTCAGTTACTTTCCCATCACTGTGATCAAAAGCTGGGAAACAACTTCAGAAGGACAAATTACATTCAAAACCCAAATAGTCAGACAGCTCGCAGTCTGCCAGGCCAGGGGAGCCATGAGACTACTGTGGTGAGAAGTTGTGGTGAATAGTCCCCGGAGTAATAAACTCAGAACAGAGGCACAATGGCCATAACCAGGAGCAGGTATGACCTTCAAGGGCCACTTCCTTGGTCACTTATATCCACTGGTCAGGTCATACCTCCTAAGAGATTCAGAACATTCAAATAGGGCCAGAAGCTGTGACGACTTTCACATTCAAACTATTACATACTCTACACCTGTGAATCACTATCTAGGTGCACAGGATATCAGTATTCAGCTACATTGTTTGACTCTGTTGTTTGTGGCCATTGAAATTGAATGGGCAGAGGAAAATGTTATTCCTGCCTCAAATGGGTGTGATGTTGCCCAGAGAGAAGGTGGGCATTTGACTCTGCACTAATTACATAAGGACACAAAATTTGTCCTAAAGTGAAGGTTCAGTACCAAAGAAATAACTAATCTGAGGAAGAAATGGCGATACAGAGAAGAGGCAATCATAATAATAGGTTTGTAAAAAGCCTATTTGACTCTTCTGGAAGAAAATAATCAGAATGTAGATGAATAGGATTTAAAGGTTATAATTTACCTGTATATCTTGGAGTCATTAGGTCTCCGCTGATGATTGTGTAATAAATGCAAATGCTAAAGGCCATTATGAGACTTGTTTTAACGTGAGTGAAACCGATTAGAGGTAATGAACAAGGGGGAAGACAATATAGCCATTTCTTTGTCTAAGACGTAAGGGACAAACATCATTGATATAAAAGCTATCAGGATAATTAATTCTTAGCGTAATGTAAACGCTTATACTCCTTATGGTAAATACACACTTATGCCATAGAAATTAAGTCCAAATAGCAGTTTGTGAGCTAATGAGTCTTTGCGATCCTTACCAAGGTCTATCCCTTCTCAGACAATCCTGCTGGTGGGCATGCCACTGCGAGCAGTTAATTAGGCCTCTCAGCCATCATAATATTGAGTAGGAGAAAATGCATCATTTTATTGCCCTTTCTAATGAACATTTCATTTCCCAATTCTAATATATTTTAATACATTTGACAAAAGTACATTTAAGCAACAAATGCATTTGCCCCAAATACTGAATTGGAAGAAATTCATCTCACTCTTTTGACATTTTAAGGTCACATTCAATGTAATTAAATAGCCTCATTTGAAGACCCCGGAAGATATGACCATGGGGCCTTCTTATGCAAAGAATAACTCTGGAAGGACTCTTAATTTGTATAACTACCATGTGCAAACAAATCCATGCTTTCCAAAACACAGGGGCTAGAAGGATCCTGAGTTTCTCTTCATTAAGGTGCAAAACTTGTTTCACTGTTTCCTAAACTCAGAAGACATGCATAAAACATGTCCTGCAACTACAGCCCATAATTAGCTTGGCAACAGGGCTGTCAGTCTTAATAATTACATAAATAAGTAACATTTATATCAGTAGTTTATGGCTATTGTCAAGAAGGGAATTAAATGAAACATTTCCTTCACGTGGATTTTCTTGTTTTACCTGATGTTATATGATTGTCTGGATTGTGATAATAAGTATTTTTAATAGACAGTACTCACTAACAGATAAGGTGGCCTCTTGCAAAACAGTACTTTCCCATGTCAAGAATATGTATATATGTCAATTACATATTTATACCTCTATATCTAGTAATCTCCTGACTTAAAATTCATGGCTTATCTAAAACTTAATAATAAGAATGTTCCTTTCCAAGAACTGTTGAAAATCCTGGAAACCTGAAACAACTTCTGAGTTAAAGAAAACTTATTAAATGATGACATTAGATATTATAAGCCAATATCATTCCGATATGAAAATGGATAAGTAGACTTTAAATCAGAAGAGAAGATTAACAACTAGATACACAAGGTAACCCAAGATCAGCTGAAAACATAAATCAGGTCAAAATACCTATTCACATAAAGCCATGCAAAGCACTAGCATTAAAATGGGAAGCATTTTTTTCCCCTGTGGGTGCTATGATAGAGTATTATTTTCTTGTGATTTCATTTTCTTCCTAAATTATGTTTTCTTCTTTTAAAATTAAAATCATTATGCTCTGATAATGAAATAAATCAGTAATACTATTTTCACTGACAGAGCAAATGAGGCCAGATAGATACATATAAACACTAATTTTCCATCTTACTGATACACAGATCACCAAAAATGCTAATTGACTGTCCCACTGCCCAGCTGAGCCTGGTGCTGAAGAGAATCGCCTGTGACCACATTAGTACATAGGAAATGGAGACCTCGGATGTGGATTGGACAGTCATCAATCTGACTTAAGAAAACAATAGTAAAATGAAAACAGACCATTTCTAGTCTTGTTTAGACAATAAACGGCGAAGGACTAAAGCAAAATGTATCTCCTAGGAGGCGAGTGTGAGTTGTAAAGCTACAGAGAATACTGCCGTGTAATTTACAGAGGGGGAGAGATAGATGGCGAATAAAGAACAATGCGTAAGTGAAGGAGCCAGAGAGCCCCGCTCACTGCATAACAAGAAAGGCTTAACATAAAAATAGAAACAACTGCTCAAAATTTCCCCTGACAACAGATTTATGACAAACACAAAATGAAAAAGAAGTACTATAGCCTCAAGTGCTTCAAAGGATAATATATGCTGTCAGTTGCCACACTTGGTTTTTATCTGGTCATTGAAAATGTCTTTATATACTATTTCCCTAACAAAACATGTTGAAAGCGGGCCTCTGAAATGTTTGGAAAAATCTATCACTCTTTCTTTTTTTTTTTACTCACCCCCGTACTTTGGGCACGATACAGAACTGAATTCAAACAGTAACAGCAAGGATGATTTAGGATTTTGTCTCTTTAATGATCAATTTAGATTGCTCCATGCTCAATTTACCCATAATAAACCAATCCATCAAAGCACACCTATCCCGTTGCTATGTTCAGGCAGGTGATTTAAGTAACAGCAAGCTGGATCTTAGCAGCAGTTGCCTTCCAGCATTTAAATAATACTGTAGCCAGTTTAGCTCTAAGCATGCCTCCTACTTGGAAAAACTTACAAATGTTTCTGCCTTCTAATACATTTGTAGTTTTTCAATGTTTCTCACATCATTTGAAAACCCAGTGTTGTTGGTTTAACCAAACTAAAATTCATTATTTTTTACTGTTATGTCCCATCAATACTTGTAACCAAACTTGCCCTCAACTTTTGCTACACAGAAGCTACTATAGAAGTCTGTAGAAACAGAAATAGATAGCTTAAGACCTCTAGTCATTTGACGGTTTCAGAAACTGAAAAGAGAACCAGATAACTCCTCAATTAAACAGAATGTGAATTGCACAGGGAAGATTTAGCTTGTGTGCTCTCAGTGTTCTGTGGAGAAAATGCACCATCGAATACACATCTGTCTTCCAGAAACATTTGTTACACAAAAAAGAACAGATGATAAAGCTTTGAGCAATGGTGTCCACCTGTAATCCCAGGAGTTTTGGAGGAAATGCAGAAAATCTTGAGTTGCTGCTACCTAGATATTTCTAAGCCATCCTGAGGCACGTGGCAATGGTCTCTTTTAAAAACACTGTATGATAAACACAATAAACATTGAGTAGAAGATGATAAATAAAAGAACATATATATGGGAAGACCATGGTATGGGATGAGCTTTTACGTTATCTAATCTGGCAGGAAACCTAAGTGGATTCTCTGTGGGTTTATTTTTCGTGGCACCACACTAACTGCTACCACTGCCAATTACAGGTCACAATTGTCCTTCTAAGATGGGGACTAATAGCCAAATCTGTAAAGAAGTCAGGTTTCTGAGAAAGAAAACAAAATAATACAGGACACTCATAGCAAATACTCAGAAGAGGCCAGGTCAACCCGTGTCGGTGTGATAAGGAGCCACAATCTCACTCAAGACCCTGTGTGGACTGCTTGTCTTCTCACGATGACCCTTGCAAACTCACTGTCCTGCTGTGACTGAGTACTGGGCTTTTTTTTTTTTTTCCCAGACTGGAATCTATCAGATACCTGAATCACTAGCTAAAGTCAACTCAATCTTTAAACCCCATTCCTTAAATTTTGATCCTTTCTGTTTAAGTCAGAGTCAAGAGTTAAAGATAAGCATGTTCATACATCACTAGGGAGTCCTTGAGGATCCCTTCTGTGGTGGTTTGAAAGAAAATGGCTCCCAAAGGGAGTGGAACTCTTAGGAGGTGTGACTTTGTTAGACTACTTACGGTTTTGCTGGAGGAAGTGTGTCACTACGGAGGTAGGCTCTGAGGTCTCCTTTATGCTCAAGTCATGCCAGTGTCTCATATCATATCCTGTTGCTTCTGAGTCAAGATGGAATAACTCTCAGCTCTTTCTGTAGTGCCATATCAGCCTGCATGCTGCCTTGCTTACTGCCATGATGATGATGGATTAAACCTCTGAATTGTAGGAGAGCCCATAATTAAATATTTTCCTTTATAAGAGTTGTGGTCATGGTATCTTCACAGCAAGAGTAACACTAAGACATCTTCCTTGTGTAGATCTAATAAAGATTCTAAGCCTATATCTGTTGGTTTCCCTCAATTAGCTGTCCACCTTGTTCTAACTTCAATGTGTGAGATGATACGTAAGACATTGGCGTATCTCTGTGAGTTCAAAGCCAGCCTGGTCTACAGAATGAGTTCTAGGACAGGTTCTATAACTACACAGGGAAAACCTGTCTCAAGAAACAAAAACAAACAAACAAACAAACAATGACATTTTCTTAGGGAAAATAAGTCTTTAAAACTGCCTCCAGGATATCAAAATACCTGAAGTATTCCTACTGTTTTTTTCCCAATTATGGAATTTTTATGTTTTTTTTTTCAAATTATTTTTTAATTGAAAATAGATTCTTCTCTAATATAACAAATTTCAACCAGCTTTTCACAGTGATAAAAATTATTACCCTTGGGAGCTCAGTCNGGAGGGGGGAGGACCTTGGACTTTCCACAGGGCAGGGAACCATGACTGCTCTTTGGATAGGAGAGGGAGGGGGAGAGGAGTGGGGGGGAGGGGGAGAAGAGAGGGGGGAGGGGGAGAAGAGTGGGGGGAGGGGGAGGGAAATGGGAGGCTGGGAGGAGGCGGAAACTTTTTTTTCTTATTCTCAATAAAAAATACATAAATAAAAAAAATTATTACCCATCTGCTGGTGATCAGAACAATACAAAGTTTATAAGTCATATATACACAGAAGTACTAAAGTAATTCATAAAGAAATGGCATATATATTCATGGCTATTCCTCTCTTTTTAAGTTATTGATGAAAACGTATAATTAATTAAGTATATAAATTTTCCTGGCAAAGATTCTTACTGGAAAAGATGGCTGAGTGGTTAATTGTGTTTCCTGATCCTACAGAGAACTGAGATTCCTAACCAGCACCTACCGGTGATGATACACAAATCACAGTCACTGCAGGTCTAGGGGAATCCATATCCTTTTCTAGCCTTGGCAGGAATTGCATAAAGAAATTGTCATGGAGCCACAAACATATACACAAGTTTAAAAATAAAAATTAAAAAACATTTTGCTCATATATATATATATATATATATATATATATATATATATATATATCCAATGATATAAACTCAACTCAAGAATTGAACTCTAAAATTTTAACCCCAGCTATGTGTACTTAAATTTAATATTGTCACAATATTAAACATGCAAGTAAGTTTTATTGTTTTACAGCTCTAATTTTTATTCTCTGTCCTCTGCTATAAAGCAAAGCAATAAAATTATAACCAGAGTAATAAATGCTAGAATCACTCAAATGATGATTACAAAAAAATAACTGTAATTTAGGGTGCATTTTAAGGTTCTGAAAAGCTAGGTGTTTATAAAAATATCAAATTTTCCTTCAAATGACCTGGGATGAGCATTGAATGTTTAGAAGCGATCAAAATTCTAATATTAGCCTGTGATTTTTCTGTGAGCACAATGCAAAAGTGGAATGAAGAGTAAGATCTTCATTTGTTTAATATTTTAAAAGAGACAGCGTCTTCTAGACTCACAAGGACATTGTCACAGACTCAACTGTGGAGCGCACAGCAGTATAGCGATTTAAACTACATTTGTGAGAAATGGCTTTTCTAGTCTACAACTCTAAAGGGGACCTAGAGGAGATAAAAAGTATTTACCCACCCTGTGCTGTTCCCCAGGACTTACTGTGCCAAAGATGCTCTTCTCCAGAGAAGCCACTGCTGTACCCAGGTCCGAAAAATGACTTTTACTCCCACTTCTTTAGCCAATGTGTTCATGCGCAATGCATGGAATTTCCTAGAGTATTTCACAGAAGTAAGACCTTGTCACCCATAACTCCCATTAACCTTCACAGTGCCATCTGGGATTCATACAGCCTAAAATCTGAGAGCTTTTCTCCGTCACTGTTTCTTCTTTAACATTCTATTTCCAATGCATCCAGCACCTTTGCATAAAGTCTTTATGTGGTCTCAACTTTCTTATAACCCTGTGCTGGTTGGTATAACAACTTGACAAAACTAGAGTCATCTGAAAGGCGTGTCGATTGAAAAAAGAATGCCTTCATAAGATCCACCTGTAGGGTGTTTTCCTAATTAGGGATTGATGGGGAGGGCCTGGCCCATTGTGAAATGGTGGTCCTAGGTTCTCTAAGAAAATTAGCGGGAAAAAAATGAGAAATTCAGTAAGCAACAACCCTCCATGACCTCTGCAATAACTCCTGTCTCCTGGATCCTGCCTTGTTTGAGTTCCTGTCTTGACTTCCTTTGTTAATAAAAGAGATATGGATGTTTAAGCAAAATAATCCATTTTCTCCGGAGCTTGATTTTTGTTTATGGTATTTTGTGGCAGCAACAGAAACCCTAAGCCAATGACTGTCTGCTGACTGGTTCAGGAGGAAATTATACATTCTATCTATAATATCTCCTCTCCTCAGCCTTTGTCATGGTTAATCTCACACTTTGAAATGCTCTTTGAACTTTACCCTTTTATCCCTCCTTTCATCAGTCAATGTTCCTGAAATGCACAAATTTTTATCACTATGGAAATTCTAATCACATCTCAGCATCAGGCTGAGAGGTAAGCTTTGCTTCTAGAATATTTCTTAGCCTCTTTTACTGAAGTCCAAACTAACTGTCCAACATCAGTTTCCATAGAAATTTCCTTGTGTGTGTCTCCTGACACTTGCTGTACTTCCATCTGTCCCATAGTTATGGCCCTCCTACCCAACAGTTGAGAGTTTCAGGCATGAGAACAATAAATTAAAAGTTCAGACTCAATATCTGTATATAGCTTTTTCTGAACATTTTAAAATAACAAGCTATGATGTAGAGAGAGTGACAACATTTTCCTGTCTCCTTCCACATCCATTTATGTAAAATTAAAATGTTATTCACCAAATTTTTGGTCCTGAAAGAGTTGGAGAAAATAAAAATTATATTTAAGTATATATTATTTATCAATAGTGCCTAGAACAGATTAAATCAAAACAAAATTTTATTAATGACTACACTGTGAATATAGAATCATTGCATGAATCTTTTAAAATTCTACCACAATACTTGCATATAATAGATACTAAGATGATGAAATAAGCTGATATCTTCAGTTATGTTCTCTATGCGCTGAAAATATCAAATTTCCCTCATCAGTAAAATCACCAGGGAGTCATGGGGTTCAATATCCATCTCTAGGACTGATTCACCTTTATCATTTACCTGTGTGAAATATTAAGCTTCAGTTGCATAATCCACAGTCCCTGTTTGACATTGCCTTTCATAGATAATTAAGCGAAACCAGGATAAAAACCCAATAAGATAATAAAAGCAAGGCTTAGGCAGAAATAGCACATAGGACTTTAATTCCACTGATCTTCCATTATCGCAAAGGGCTGAAAATGTCACTTCTCTTTCTATTACATTTTATTCATTCAGTTCCATGCATTTGTTCACATGGAGGACAGAGAACAACCTGCAGGGATCTGTTATTTCCTTCCACCATGTGAGTCCCGGGGATGAAAGTCAGGTCCACAGGATTGGTTGCAAGCACCTTTGCCCACAGAAGTGCTATCACGGTCCTTTAGCACTTCTGATATAATGCAGTCAAGATTATGTCTCCAGGACGCATGAGTACTGCACTACACAGGCAAAACATTGCCTTCTCTGAAAGCAAAGGTCTTGTTTCATGCACTCTTGGCTGCTAAAGGCCAGCTGTTCTGTAGATTGGATACGTAATATAACTGTTCCTGAGTTGTCAGAGAAGCTCTGTATACCGCGTTAGAAGACATAGAAGATGCTACTCTCTGGTCCACATCTCCCTTGTGATAATGAATTTGATTATTAGAAGACCGTCAGCCTTACCTTGCAATGACATAGAACATTCTTATATGCATATATCAAACACTAAAATTATCCACTGGGTGAAAACACTTCATAATCTGAAGAAAGCTCTGTGTAATTTCCAATCATATAATATTTAATATCAACAAAATATTCAATGCTTTTCCAGTGAACATGCAGGTAAGCTCCTATTCTTCTCCTGTAGTTTCTTTTTTCTAAAATTAATGATACTGTAGAACAATCCATTATTGGATGCCTTATCCTTATTTCCTCTGTGAAGACGTAAATAACTTCTAAATTTTTAAATATACTGTATTTAATATTTTTATGTGCCTATAATAATTGCACCAAATCCGCATGTCATTTCCTCCAATTCCTCTTTCCATCACTATTTTCCTTACCCAATTTCATGTGTGCTCTCTTTTATTTTAATATCCACTGAGTCATTTAATGTTTCCTGCATGTGCATGCTTGTGGAACCATCTCTGAAGCATTGATAGGTCCTAATGGCTTTCGTCATTGAAAAAAAAAGAAACTGACTGTTCCTCCCTTGGTTGGACATATACCCAAAGGATGCACAATAATCATCCTACAAAGGCGTTTGTTCATAGCAGCATTGTTTGTAATAGCCAGACTCTGGAAACAACAGAGATGCCCAGCCCCTCAACTGAAGAATGGATACAGAAAATGTGGTGCCTTTACACAATGGAGTAATACTCAGATATAAAAAACAATGACAACTTGAAATTTTCATGGAACTAGAAAATAACATCCTGAGTGAAGTAACCCAGTCCCAGAAAGATGAGCATGGTATGTAGTCGCTCATAAGTGGATACTAGCTGTAAAACACAGGATGACGAGCATGTAGTCCACCACCCCAAAAGAGCTAAGCAACAAGGAGAACCCTAAGAGAAAACATATATAGATCCCTCTAGGAAGGAGAAATAAACAAGATCTCCTGTGAAAATTGAGAGCATGGGGGGGGGGAGAGAGGAAAGCAATAGGAGAGGAGGAGGGGAAAAAGGGAGGAGAACTTTCAGGAACAGGATGGTTGTAATGGGGAAAGGACAGAGATGGAGAGCAAGGAAAGAAATATCTTGATTGAGAGAGACATTATTGGCTAATAAGAAACCCGGCGCTAGAGAAATTCCCAGGAATCCATAAGGATGACCCGAGCTAAGACCATAACCAATAGTGGCGAGGGTGCCTGAACTGGCCTTGCCCTATAGTCAGACTAATGACTGTCTGAAATATCACCACTGGATCTTCATCCAGCCACTGATGGAAGCAGAGACAGAAATCTACAGTGGAACACTGGGATGAGCTCCCAAAATCCAGTTGAAGAGTGGGAGGAGTGAGAATATGAGCAAAGAGGTCAAGGCTATGATGGCGATAGCCACTGAAACAGGTTACCTGAGCTAATGGGAGTCTACCAACTGCGGTCTGAAAATGAGGGAACCAGCATAGGATAAAACAAGGCCCTCGGAATGTGGGTGACAGTTCTATGGCTGGGGCAGACTGTGGGACCACTGGCAGTGAGACCAGGATTTGTCCTTACTGCTTGTACCTGCATTTTGGATCCCATTTTCTTTGGAGGGATACCTTGCTCAGCCTAGAAATAGTGGGGAGGGTCTTGGTCTTGTCTCAAAGAAATGTGCTAGACTTTGTTGACTCCCCATGAGAAGCCTTGCCCTCTCTGAGGAGTGGATGGGAGAGTGTGGTGTGGAAGAAGGTGGAGGAAGCAGGAGGAAGGGAGGGAATTGGAACTACTTGGATTGATATGTAAAATGAGAAAAGATGGGTTTTTTAAAAAAATAAAATAATTATTAGAGAAAAATATGTAGTTTGATCTGAGTAGAATCAAACTGCTGTCACTTGATATTTGGGTGTATGAGCAGACTTAAGAGTGGTATTTCTTTTCGATGTGACTATATTTAAATTTTTCAATAATAGCAATAAGGACTTTGTAATGAGAAAGTACCACTGAATGAACATGACTAAATGTGTTCACTTAAAATACACAATGATTAGCAGTTTCCATTCAAACGTTTCTTATATGTTTTTAACTTAATCAAAATAGTCTGTTTTCTCACAAATAAGTTCTATTGATAATTATTGCTTGCATCTTAAATTGAAAGAATCACTTTCTTTTTTTTTTTTCTTTTTCTTTAAGAATAAGAGCAATTAGGCAAGGCCCTTTAGTGGTGACAGCCTGAAGAGAAAGTACAAAAGGAGCATACAGTCATGAATTTTTTAAAAAATATTGAATGTCTTAAGAATTTTTTCAAACTGCTATCAGGATTTCTGCATGGAGTCAGGCACACTCTGGCTATGTAGATGTCGCACATGTCCACTGTGTAACTAAGACGTCTTCCAGCTAAACACTGGGGGAATTGTCAGGAGCTGAGAGGAAGGGAGCTAGGAAGAAGTCTGTTCTGTAGCTTGATGCTGAAAATGAGTGACCATCTTTAGCCATATACAAACACTAGCCAATCAAGGGACGGCATGTAGTTTCCAGACAACGGATTAATCCGAGTTGAGTATACCTGCTGCTCTCATTTCATGACACGACACTGGTTGGAGACAGGGCAAGATCTTCCCATGCAAGATAGACTTGGCTTTATTACTCTGTGAGAAAGATTTTATTTTGTAGGGAGGTACTTCTTTCTAGTTCCTCTCTCTCTCATTCTCTTTCTCTCTCCTCTCTCCTCTCTCTCTCCCCTCTTTCTTTCCCTCTCTCTTTTCTTCCCTCCCTCCATTCCTCTGTACTTTCTCTGCCTTTCTGCCTCTCCCTCCTTGCTCTGCCTCTCCTTTCTTCTTCCTTTTTAGCCTCTTAGCTAAAAGTTCTCATTATCTTCAATTCTTTAATTATGTTGAATGTTTATTGACATCCTGGTTAAAAAGAAATATTCATTCCACTAACAACAAGCAAAAAGTATGTGTTTACATGCATTTCAATTAGAAAAGTGAAAACTCTGGGGTGTTGCATAAAATAAGTAAAAATCTCCATGAATGCTTATTAAACGCCCATTCTAAAGCTCTTAAAATCCCACCTCACTCCTAATAAGAAAACCAAACACTGTATCTGAGTATGGTCTATGACCATATGATCTTTAATGCATTTTATCTCATCTAAATTACTAATCATGACTTTAAATTTTAAAACAAATTACACAGTGCCTCTTATTCTACTCCATCTCTCCCAATCACTAAACCAGGAGTCTCTAATTCATAAAAGCTAAAGTAGAATCATATATAAAGAAAGCTTTATTTGATGCTGAACCATATTATGCTTGTACGGTTCTTCTGCTTTGAGAGTGTAAATTCTACAATTTATTAAGTTTTTCTTTGCTTACGTTTCTTTTCATTAAACAAAGAACTTCAAATTGAAAATATAAAATCTGATTATGAAAATATTTCCTCTTGAATAAAGACTACATCAGACAAGAAACCAGGCTTCTAATGCCCAGGATGTACAGACCCCGGCTACACGTTCACATTAGCCAGTCACATATTCAAGAATATGCTCACTTAGTATTGAAAAACAACAAAAGGGGAGACATTCACAGCACTGTGATAGTTTGGCAAATTCTCCATGTTAAAAATTGTTGTTCTGTTCTCCTCTAAAGAGAGTCAAATGGAGACTGAAAACCAATTTTTGTTTCAGAGACCCAGTGCAACAATATCTCGAGAAATATGCCTCTACCTCATTACAGGAATATATGTGCTTGAGAAAACAGAGTGATTACCCTCATGTTGCCATAGCTACACACGTGTACCTTTAAAAATGCTGCAAACATGAATTTCATTATATTGGAGAATAAAACGCCAGAAACATTTGACTTGACAGAAATTATACATCTATCACCTCACAAAATACACAGAACTTTTAGTCACTGTGTAGGTGAGTGATTTGTCATTGTAGGGGCACTGCTCAGTCCATGCCTTCCTTCCTAAGTCATCTGCTATCTGCACAAAACAAAAGAAACGTCTGCACGATGGGGTAATAAGATTCAATCATAACGAAATGTTTCATAGCTTATGCAAAGTATTCTATTTTAATGGGCTTGGTTTGTTGATTCCATAATAATCCAGTTCTTTTAAGTTCCTGTAAGCTAGAAAGATTTCCCCTCTTTTTTTCAGAAAAGGTCTTTTCTCGTCTTAACCTTTGTTGACTGTTAGGATAAAAGAGACATGACAGAATTATAGGGAAAGGAGGATTGCTTTTTCCTTTCATAAATAGGAAGGTATATGATAAAGCTGTATTAGTTTTTCTTGAACTAAAACATAATCACAAGGCAGGTATAACCAGCAATGCGTTTATACTGCTATCTATTGCTAATTATATTTCAAGGTATTAGTCTATGATGTATGGTGTTCTTACATTTCCCAGAATTTTAATTAATTCCTATAATGACGTTCTTTTCATCCAATTATGACACTAAGTAAGAACAACTATTTACTTATATTTATGAGCTTGATTTCAAGAGCAGCAGTGTGCTTCAGTGGTGTCAACTTTTATCTTCATACTAGAATCTGTAAAGGAGTACAGCCCTGAACCCAGCAATCCGAAGAAAGTTTTAGCATGCATTCACTAGTAATGTTGGTATTTTTACAGAAATAAAAACAATAATATCGGTGGTTATAACTTAGGATGTTGCGTGTAACTTGGAAGATGAAAATACTAAATCTTATCTGTATCTAAAATTTGAGCTAATAATGGCTATATTCCAGAAAAAATGTTTGCTCTATATTTCAAGTTAGCAGTAAGATAAGACACTAAATCATGTAAAAAAGAGAATATAAAAAGAAATGCAAGTACTATATATTGTTTTTAGCTAGCATTCTCTCTTGAAAGATTGACCCTGAAAAGAGCACTCGAGTATGACAACATTACCTTTAGAAAGTCATGCTCATCATAGCTCTTCTGAACACCCTGGATGTGAAATGTTGCCATCTGTCTACCAAGTCGTCAATTAAAGCAAAATGTATACCTGACTAATATATCTTTATCAGCTAAAACAATCGCAACATCAAAAAAAAAAAAAAAGAGTGACGCATCAACAAATCCTATACTTTTGCTAATTGGTTGTGACAGACAAAGCTTAGAATAATTTCAAATGTAATGCCACCCTTTTAGGTGCCACACACCTGAGCTCTTTTCCAATTCTGTTCACCAAATAAGCATTTCATTTCCATGGTGATTCCCTCCCTGTCTAGGAAATCTATCCCGCTTGTGCATGTTTCTGTGCCTTTGGCTTAGTATTTTCTCTTCTTCCTTCATGATTATCTATCTGTCTCTTCCTGCTGCTCAGAAACAACCATGAAAATAATCGTTCTATAAATGACTGCTCACTAACAGGCTTCTTTGTTTTTTTTTTTTTTTTTCTTTTCCTCCATACTTGAGCCATCAGATGGCCCATTGCCTAAAAACATTTGTTAAATTATTAAAGTCTACTTGGTGATAAGGACTAAACAGTGCTATTCCCTGTTATCAATGAGGTGCACGATGGGAAAAGCATAGCTGTGAAACAATGTCCATGCATATACACAAGAATTCTACCATTTTCACAACACAAAGACTAAAAGCATGTAAACCTTCTCAATCACAGTCTTTGTGAATGGAATAAGCTCTTTCAGAACAACCCCAACACTTTTCTGAGCAAAGCTCTTATACCATGAGTGCCCAGATGCACAGAACCTGGATATTTTATCTGTTATTTCCAATCAGAAGGTTCACTATACTAATACAAAAATTTGATCTCATAATAGGCATCCAATATCATTCTACCATATTATTAGGAGACAGTTTGTAAAAGTGGACAAAAGAGCTTTTAATTAAACAATTCTCTTAAATTTTCATCCTTCTAAAGTGCTGGGTGGGTGAAATAAACAATAATTTCAAGTCTTTCCACTGCTTTTGGTGGAACAATGCCAACGGTATCTCAAATAATTCATGAAAAAATGTCACAGACAGTAAAATAAGTGTGTACGTGGGTGGGAAATATATAGTTAGTGAAATAATGACTAGCGGCAAGAATTTTTATACTTCAAAGAAGAACAGTGACAGGGACAAAACTGTCACTAAATCTTAGCTCTTCTATCAACTAGCTTCAGGAATTTGCACTGACTTAGGAAAATTCTTGACACTCAATACATTATTTTGCTCTGGTTATTAAAAAGTACACATCATTGTCTCTATTTTGCAGTGAAAATAAATATGGGGTATGCATTCTGTTTAGACTTAGAAACTGTGAAGTGCAAATTCAAGTGAAAACCATTTTGAAAAAAAAATATTGACCAATGGTGGAGGACATTCTAAATATTTATGCAGGTAGTTTCAATATAATATTAAGACATACAAGTAAAAATATCAGAATTCCTGAAAAAATGGCATTCAATGGGTTTAGATTCTTTGTTATTATTTTGCAAATTTTTCATATGAGTACAGTGCTTTCCTTAAAATTTCCTATTAGACCTTCTCCAATATAACAATTTTCAATACATGTTGAAAGAAGATGTCGAATATAATGTGATGGTGCACTGTTTTATGTCATGGCATATATTTATATGATAGTTAAGCAAATTAACATAAAGTTAGCTATGCATTTGCATACAGTTTGTCTACTGAGGCTATTTATTTCAGATTTGAGAGATTTTACTTGCTATTCAACAAGAGAATTAATAAATGTAAATTATTCATTTAAAGATATGTTTTCATAATTAATTTTCAACAGTACAATGAAAAAATATACAAATATAACTTTCTAGTCTATGAGAATGCATAATGTGAAACTATAAATAACTTAATCCGTAGTAAATATATTTGAATAAAATATAATTCTGCAGTTTACTTCTATATTTAATTGTAAGGTAGAAAATATAATTTTTCTTCGGGTACAGGTATTTTAAATAACAAATTATATTTCCAATGCAGTTTATAAAAGAGTTTAGCATATGTATTAATTATAACATTAAATTGGGTTGTATATCATTCTTCTCCATGATGCTGACCTATGTACATTTCTGTCATGGAAGTCGGTGGACATCAGGAATATTGGCTAACATTTGATATGATAACACACAAAAACCGAAGGAAGAACATTTGGCTCTGAACTGAGGAGAAGGCATCTCATTAAATCGAAACTGCAAAGATATCACATCATCTAGCAGTATGAACATAAAAGAACTGCTGTTGCAAATCCACATTTACCCCACAGATATCACAGAAGTTAAGTGGTGTTACTAAAATTTGATGCTTGGGCCATTTGTATAGGAGGCAAGTATATTCAAATGTTCTTGCAATTTGCCTCAAGATGTCTTTTTCAGTAATGATCATTTATAAGGCTTATGAAACAGAGAAGGAGGAGAGAGAGGAAGACGGGGAGGGGGAGGTATATGGATATACAGAAGTAAATTTAAATCCTGGGAGACCAGGAACCAATTTTTCTGTAAGGGCTTCCACTATTATAACCCTGATCATCTAGTTGCAAGTTAAATAAAGGCAAAAACTACTGCTTTATATTACTGCCAAGGTGCTAATGATTTTTAGTGATATGAAGCTATTTCTGAGGATCTCATTAAAAACGCTTGATTTACTGGCTGAGGTGAGTCTGGGCATTGGGACTTCTGAGCTAACCACGAAGTTTCTCCCGTGCCTATGGGCCTCATGCCAATGCAGTGTGTTTTCCTTCACTGAGCCTGTTAACAAGAATGGACAGGAGGAGTAACAGAGAATCTAGCCTGGAATGAGCAAAATGAAGGACTGCTCCATTCAGAATTAAGTCCGTAGCTAGGAATTTCAATATATTTGGACCCTGGATTTTCACATATTGTCAATTTTAATGCTTTCGTGAACTAATTTTCATGTTGAACTCGCTATGTTTGTGTCCTTTTTTTCTTCATTGAAATATTCTGGGAGAAAAGGCAACAAAATACACTCACGCTATCACGAAGGAATCTCACAAATATAATATTGAGTGAAACAAGCAAGATTCAAATATTACTAACCTTATTATTAATGTCTTTCCAGGCTTGACCTCAATAAATGAACCTGTTCCTTCAGACTGCAGAATAGGGCTTAAACTCAGTGAGGCATCTTGGAAGACAGGGACAAATAACAAACATGGGAATCTCTCCAGGTTTAAGGACATAATGTGGATTATGTTAGCAAATTTTGCTTGCAAAAATTGTTAAAATATCATGTTATTTTCATGTAATATACAGCAAACAAAATTACTTAAAATGGGTTTGGGCAGTCATTGAAGAAGGATAAAATATGCTTATATGGACTGTAGTGGAGTTAGCAATTTGCATGTGGCTTTAAGTAGTGCCAATCTATTTATAACGCTCAGATTAATTCATATACAATTCATAAGCTCCGTGAACAGTGCTTTGGATTTTCGAAACAATATGCAATCATAGCCTACTTTCGGGACTGAAATAATTCGAAAATTCCAATAATAATACACTTCATTCCTTTAAACAAAACCTACAGAAAAGTTTTGACATCTGTACCCTTTGTTGCCAATTGAATTAGCTCTCCTTTTATATTATTTAAATCACATATATGTGTATATAATTGCTGTACATTCTATTACATGGCTTGAAAACTCCAAAGTTTAATATGAAAAGGTATTCATTTAATGTGTTTAAGGTGTCTCTATCTGAAACTAAGTAGTAAATCAGACTAACAAATGTTTCTTCTCTTCATGAAGGACCAGGAGGAGGATTGTGTAGAACAGTCCATGGTTGCATTCCTTATACTAGCAGTACTCAATTTCATTTGTGTAAGAGAATTACACTAGAACATAATGGGGGGGGTTGTTCAACACAGAGTCACCTGGCATGTACCCTAAAGCTTGGCAATTTATAGGCAGGAAACAGAGATAGGAACATGTGTTTTCAACATGTTCCCAGACACAGGTGTCACATTTTAGAAGCTCTGTGTGACAACATGCTATATGGAGTTTCTCTTCCCCACCCCCGCCACCTTTCTTAAGGGTGGGGACCTGTACTCCTTACTCAGGCATCATGCTGTCTCATCTACAAAATATTAGGAGACTAGAACTGTGTATGGGTTTGGGGGGACATGTAATAATACATTGGAATAAATAGGTGATGGAAAAAAATCGTGATGCTAGCAATGACTCGGTTCCTCTTTAAATCTAGTTATGCAGCAATGACTGAGAAGCATCCCAGAAGGTGAGTTAAACATCTTCATTTTACAGATGAGAAAACAGAGTTCCCGAGAATTTACCAGAAATGACTAAAGATCAGAAAGTCAGGAGAACAGCCGACTACCACTATTTACTTATTTAAAAGAAGACAGCATATTAAGCGCTCCAGAGAATCTATGGATAAATCAGACAATGAACTATTTCTCTTCATGTTTTATCTTTTGTTTCAAACTGAAAAGTAGAAAAAATAAGAATTTGAAAGTGTGCGCTTAGCTTGGGTATTCTGCTATGAAGTGACATACGCAGTGGATGCAGTACAAGACTTCAAAAACAGGGTCCCTTCTATCAGAATTGTGTCTTCTAGTCAGGGAGACATAATTCAGACATAAATCATACACAATGATACCAGTGAGCACCAATTGGAAGTAGCCTGGCTCTTATTATGTATGAACTAGCAGACAGAATAAAAAGTGCTTAGGAATCATCTTTATCCACAAGGTAGAATCTGAACAGACAGACATTTGAGATATAAATGCAAGGAAAGAGGGGTAAATAGCTCAGTTTGGGTACTTAGCACATCATCTATCAGAGATATCAAAAAGAACATTTTGAATGAGAGGTAGAACTCATTGCAAAAAATTGGCGAGGTCATATGTTGGCACACTTTTGGAAAATATTTGATGTTATGAAGCATTGCCATGCTTGCTTAGGATGTGGCCCAGAAAAAGCTGCTAAATTTTAGTGTTTATTTGATCAACCTAATTTCATCCACTCTAGCATCCACTTGGATGAACACATTTCATCAGAAAATGTCTGTCACCTCAAGACCTATCCACAGTGTTCATCTCAACTCCTTGACCTGGTTTCAATTATGAGTTCTTAGCCTAATGCAAATTTATTTGTTTGCATATAATGATTTTATACAGTGTATTTCAAAGCTACTTCTTGTTTCTCTTCTATCTTAGGAGATAAACATTTAGGTTCTTCTTTTTGTTGAGAACCCATGCCTCCAAACAGGTTCTTAGTCTATTATCCAGTAATTACACTAATTCTTTCATTTGAAACTGATCCAGTATTTAAAAAAAGTGAACACTCATACACCTCATACACATGCACACACACACACACACATACACACACAGATACACACACAATGTCATCCCCTACGGAAACAAACAATAATACATAGAATTCATACTCATTTTCTCCTGCACCAAACTGCACACAAATACACACACACACACACACACATATTCAAATATACATGTACATTAACTTTTGATCTGTTATTAAATTGTAAGTAAATCTTCTACCCTGAAGTTACGTCAGTGGAAATAAAAGTCTTGCCTGAGATTGTTTCCAGAGAAATTCCTCATATTGATTATCCCTCAGTTCATATTCAGCCATTGGTTTCAGTGACCCAACCAGTCCATCTGCTCCTACTTTTAATGATTTTTCTATAACATTAATTAGTTCAGCAGCCCTTTGGTTTTAATATCGCATTGTCAGTCAGTTGTTTATTCTCAACTTTCCATTTAAAAAGTCTGTTTTATTTTGGAAGATTTTTGTCTTCACCTCAGAACATCAGTAACTTGGTATGCTTCTCTTACAGCCACCAATGTAGGTAAGAATCTGTGATGAATTGCTGAGGCATTTTATGTGATAGCATTACTTCTAAGTACCACTGATTAACATCCTGTTTACGACTAGGTGACTCTACTATATTGAGAATTATGTATCCACATTTTAGAAATATTTAGCTCTTAACAAAAGATGACATTTTCAATGTCCAGATCAGAATATTCACTGTACTCTTAAAGTTTAAGAGTTGCAGAAGATCTCTTAAAGAGATTATTTGTGAAAACATGAATCCATGTGTTACAACAAAATCTTCAGGGACAGAATTCAGTTATTCTAATAATAAAATGTTTATTTTCATAAATCTCCGCAAAATTCTATGAACATATTTTTAGTGTGTAGAAGAATCATACCATATGTACTTGGCTGTCAGTCTTTATGTAACTTCCTATTAATGGCTTAAGGAGTTGAAAATCGTGTATTTATATTAGAAAACTCGTAGAAGGAGAGAATTTAGTAGACAGACAACAAGCCACTTTAAAGTGGAAAAAAAACTCAGCTCCTAAATTGTAGAGCACAAGTGAAAATGTATTAACTGTTCATGGTGTTTATCATGTTAATTAAAAACTTGGAATCATTAATTCTACAATGCTAAGTCAGTTCATCAAGTTGTAACAGAAAACCAAGCATAAAGCTGACCAAGCATCAAGTGACGCTTTGAAGGTACTATTTATGTTTCCCCAGCCTCTGAATTTGTGAAATTTAGTCATTAATTCTATTAATTTCTGATTATGGTTTGCTAAAACAAAGACTAATGCAGTCTACGATAAATGTTTAATTTTGGTAACCAATAATTATTCTTTAAGACTTTTTTCAATTAACCAGTAATTTTATAAGCCTCAAGCAAATCAGATACGTCTGTAGTGAAGAAACACTAGACTTATCTTTTTAAAGGTAGATTACTAGAGACACCAAAAGTTTCAATGTTAAAATGGGAACCAATTCAATTAAAGCATGGAGTACTTTCAGTATTTTATCACCTTTATAAATTTTGTTTTTTTTTTTTTTGTTTTTTTGAGACAGGGTTTCTCTGTAGCTTTGGAGCCTGTCCTGGCACTCTTGTAGACCAGGCTGGCCTCGAACTCACAGAGATCCGCCTGCCTCTGCCTCCCGAGTGCTGGGATTAAAGGCGTGCGCCACCATCGCCCGGCTCACCTTTATAAATTTATAAATATATTTATAGTCTTTCCTTTCTCATTTTTCTCTCCCCCTCTCCTCTTCTCCCACTCCTACCCCTATCCCCACCCCCATGCTCCCAACTTTTGCCCAGAAATCTTGTTTCCTTCCAATTTCCACGAGGATCTATATATGTTTTTCTTTGGGTTCACCTTGTTATTTGGCATCTCTAGGCTTGTGAACTATACGCTTAATGTCATTTGTTTATGGCTAGAGTCTACTAATCAGTGAGTACATACCACGTTCATCTTTTTGGGTCTGCGCTATCTCACTCAGGGTAGTGTTTCCTATTTTCTTCTATTTGCATGCAAAATTAAAGATGTCATTGGTTTTTACCTCTAAATGGAGAGAGCTTGGTGGAGTGGGAGGGTGGATATGGAGGAAGGGTGGATATAGGAGCAGGGAAGAAGATATCTACATTAAAAGAGCCATTTTAGGGTTGACAAGAGACTCGACTCTTGAGTGGATCCCAGGTGTCCACAGAGTTTTCCCCAGTTATGTCCTTGGGCAGCAAAGCAGAGGGTGCCTGAACTGGCCTTGCCCCACTATCACACTGATGTTTATCTTGAATACCACCATAGAATCTTCGTCTGGCTACAGATGGAGATAGAGACAGAGACCCTCATCCGAGCAACAGACCAAGCTCCCAAAGTCCAGTTGAAGAGCAGAAGGAGGGAGAAGAGAGCAAAAAAGTCTGGACCGAGCGAAGGATTGGTCCACCCACTGAGACAGTGTGCCTGTTCTAATGGGAGCTCACCAAATCCAGCTGGACCGGGACTGAATGAGCATGTGATCAAACCAAACACTCTGAATGTGGCTGGCAATGGGGGCTGGCTGAGAAGCCATTGATAAAGGCACTGGTACTTGTTTCTATTGCCTGTACTGGCTTTTTGGGACTCTAGTCTATTTGGATGCAAAGCTTCCTAGTCCTGGATGGGGGTGGGGGTTGGACTTCCCACTGGGCAGAGTTTCCCTGCCCTCTCTTGAGGAGGGAGGGGGAGGGAGGAGGAGGAGTGGTGGAGTGGGAGGGGAGTGTCAGGATTAGTGCCTTGAATTCAAAGACAGTTTGAGCTACATTAGTGAGCTCCACAACACATTGTCTCAAAGAGGACAATAAAATTGAACATCTACTAGAATACTATTTAGCTTTGCTGAATATGCACCTGAGAATTTTCTTACCATAGGATAGCAATGTGCATCTCCTTCCTTCACTCTGATGTAACTGTGTGTATATCAACTCCGCATCAATATTTTCAGGGAAGTTCTATTTCAGCAAAACAAATGTTTGAAAATAAATCCCAATGTCATATCATTTTATTCTAGCTATGGGCAACTATATAGGGAAGCTATTTTAACTGGTTAAGATATAAACTCTTTCAGATTCTCTATTGTCACACACACGTTACATTAAAAAGCATGAAAAATGTCACTTAAAGGAATGCTCAGGGGTAAATGGCACATTCTCTTTCTCCTGACATGATCAACAATTCTTTCTCTGTCTCTGTGCTTGTTTGTGTGTGTTTATGTATGCTATCACACAGTTTCCTCCACAAAAGAGAAAATCAAAAGGGGGTGAGAGCTTCTAAAATCACTTACAATATGGATGTACCAATATAGTTTCCATTTATATCTTCCCCAAGGCAATGGGCCTGTGCAGATGTTGAGGGAACTAACTTCCCACAGTGTTTGAAACACAAATCACTAACTTGTTACCAGTCTTCATTGGAAGTCAGACTACAAAAACAGTTTAAACACCTTGGCAGAGATGCAGGACAGCTTCTTCTACATTCATTTAAACTATTGAGTTTAACAGTACAACATCCATAAGCCTGCTATGCTTTGGGAGGGGTACTTTGTTCTTCTAATACGCTGCTGAAGGATTTTTGAGCCAAGTGGGTCGAGAAAATCAGGGAAACACAGCAAACAAAATTGGCTAAGCAAGGCTCACAGAGACTGAATCAACAATCACAGAGTCTGTTAGGGTCTGAGCTAGGTCTTCTGCTTATATGTTATGGTTGTACAACTTGGTGGTTTTGTGTGCCTACTAACAGTGGAAATAGGTGGGGCTGTTTCTGACTGTTTTGCCTCCTCTTGGGACCCTTTTCTTCCCATTGGTTTGCTTTGACCAGCCTCTATATGAAGTATTTTGCCTAGCCTTATTGTATCTTGTTAGGGCATGTTCAGTTGTTATCTCTGGGAATCCTACTCTTATTTTGAAGGGAAATGAAGGAGGATTGGATATGGGGGAGAGGGGAAATAAAGGGGAGATCAGAAGGAGTGAATGGAAGGGAAACTAAGGTTTTTATGTAATGTATGAGAAAAGAAGCAGAAACAGAAGATAGAGAGCAAAAGCAGAAGAAGCACAAGATACAGAAGCAGAAAAGAAGGTAGACAGCAGAAACAGAAGAAGGAGAAAAAGAAAAGAAGGAGGAGGAGGAAGAGAAGCTGGTATATCTTTCAATATCTTCCAGATAGGTGTCAAATGCACACACAGTAAGATAGACAGACAGACAGATAAATAGATTAGATAGATAGATAGATAGATAGATAGATAGATGATAGATAGATAGCAGATAGATGTTACATAAAATTAGATAGATAGATAGATAGATAGATAGATAGATAGATAGATAGATAGATAGACAGACAGATAGATTTTAGATAGATAGAAGTTTAAAGTAAACAACAAAAACAATTTGGACTCTTAATGAATATAGCTTGACTGCCTATGACTACTTAACTAATCACTGTATGAATGTCTTTGCCAAAGTGAGCTGAGAAGTTCTAATGTTTCTAATCATTCATTACCTGTTGTTGATGTGATTCATTGTAGTTAGGATGAAATCATTCATTAAACTATTATTTTTAATATCTAATATTTCAAGACAGTGTTAAAGGACTCTGAGTTTGCCTCGGAGGAACATGTAAAGTTCTCCTTTATTCCAGTTTCAAGAGAAAAACAGTAAATGAGACTAAAATCATTAAAGTCTATAAATTCTTAAATGGTAATAAACACAGTGCAGATGAATACCACACAAAGGTGAAGTAGAAATTTGTAAGGATGTTACCATTTAAAAAGAGTACTAGTCAGGGTCAGGTATGATGAAGCACTTTTGAATCCAGCTCTCTGAAGGCAAAGGCACACAGATCTCTTTGAATTCAAGGCCAGCCAATCCTACATAGAAATTTCTAGGGAGCCAGTCCTAAGTATAGAGACCCTGTTTTAAAACAATAGAAAAATAAATAAAGAAATAATACTGAAGTAAATCTCATTGAGTGGGAGTAATTGAGAAGAGATTTCAATGAAATGCAAGCCCATGGACTATAGAAAAAGAAAATTTACCAAGCGAGAGAGAGAGAGAGAAAAAAAAAAAAAAACCCTTTGGGAGAATTCCTGTGACTGCACAAAAGCAATTTCTTTAAAAAAATATTTTCATTTTATGTATTTGAAATGTTGCCCATATGTATGTTTGTGTGAGCATGTTGGATCATCAGTAAATGGAGTTACAGAAGTTGTGAACTGCCATGTTGGTGCTGGGAATTATACCCAAATCTTCCAGGGAAGCAGCTAATGCTTCTTAACCACTGAGCTGTCAGATGCAAGCCCATGGACTATAGAAACAAAAATATACCACAGGAGAAAAAGAGTTTGGTAAAATTCCTGTGACTGCACAATAGCAATTTCTTAATTGATGCATAGTTCATTAATTACCGAACATCAATTAGAGTTCCTGTGACTAGGGATAGCATATGGAAGCTGAGTAAATAAATGGGAAATGCCGGAAAAATCTTTGACTAGAACCTCAAAAACACTGACAGCTCTTACAATGTAGAATTCATTGTCATCTGGAGTTATGCTGTACTAATCTTTCTACTTTTAGTAAGGATGTTCAGACTATGAATGTTCACTTATCATGTAAAAGTACATGGTAGAGAACCACAATGTGAGGTATAGGTCTGAAATTCTATGATTCATATCTCATGGAAATGAAAAGAAATTGACTTGTGATCAATATACAGAGAATTGAGAGATAATCACAGAATATTTGACTAATGCTCTGAATATTTGCACTTAGTCTTCTAAACATGCCTGAGGATGTCTTCTATTTTTAATATTCTTTCATTTGGTGCAGTTAGTTTTGTGACTCATGACAACCCTGAACTTCCTTTCTGTCTTTGACCTTTGTGTTATTATGTCAGTGTAGATTCTGAAAAAGTCTAAATACCAGTTCTCGTTTTGAAATTTTTCCAGAATACTTCCTTTCTCTTTATGGAAATTTTTCATTGCCTCTATTTTAATCGTAACTGAAGGGGTTGATTCATCACTCTAGACTAATGGGGACTAAAATAAATATCCATATTGTCAATTGGAGCTTGGTGGTCAAGTATAAGATCCGTATTCTTTGCAGACATTGCTTGATTAGTGTAGAAACAAAGACTAAAAGTACTCAAGTACAAACCAACCCACCATACCAGGTTATTGAGTTACTATTGATTTGGGGTGGGGGCACTGATTACCGTTTAAAGAATGCTAAACTCTTTCTTCACTTCAAATCTGGCACCTAAAAGTATGTGCTTGAATTACAGTGTAAAGACCAACAACTAATTTATTACATTGAATGTGAACCATATTCTCCTTCAAAGGAGGAACAGACGTACAGTGTTGCTCCCAGTATTTAAAAGGAAAAAAATAAACCACAGAGACATCCTTGCGAGTTTTAAAATGTTCAGAATTCCCCCAACCCTGCCCTGCTGTATGCTAGGACCAGTGCTCAACATCAGTTTTAAGCTCTCACACTAAGGCTACCCGCCCAGAGCGGTGAGCCTCAAGGTCCTCAGTTAAGAGAGCCCGGCACCCTCAGCCTGGGCTCCAGGGGCTCCTGTGCTCTCCTGGATCCTGCACTGCCTGCCCCGTCCTTCCTTCTGTCCCTGGATCACTAGGCTACCAGGCGGCCCTGTTTAGGTGCTGA
>NW_026067938.1:3567679-3622701 GCF_014885135.2 Alexandromys fortis | reverse complement strand
GGGGAAAAGGGAGACAGGGAGGGAAATGGGAGGTGGGGAGGAGGCGGAAAAAATTTTTTTCAATAAAAAATTATATTTAAAAAAAAGAAAAAAAATGTTCAGAATTATGCAGTGTTCATAGGTCAGGTGTCAGGCACAAGGAATGAATGTTGGTGAACACAGAGAAGTGTTTATGAAATTAGCACAAAATCATTTCTCTAAAATGGTAGTCGACTTCTGCCTAGCTTTTCATGCAGAATTTTTGTGTGATCTAGCATTTTTTAAAATTTAGGTCTTAAAATATGATTGCCATCCTTATTAATATTAGACCATGTCACTGATAATACCATAGCTACAATGTCATTTTATCTCCAGGCCTAGGTATGTCGCTAAGTCTTGCAGCTTGCCTGAAATGTATGAGGCTCTTTATGTTTTCAGTGCCACCAGAAAAATAAATAAATAAAAAGGAAGAATTTTATGAGTTGTTCCAGTTTCTTTCACATAGTAGAGTCATGATCAAGATGAAAATAGTAGTTTCTCCTTTCTTCTTGTTGGAAATTCTTTCCATTAACAGGTATATTTATTAGCACAAGTATGCTGTCTACCATCTGCCTCACAATTCTTTAATAGAGGAAGAAGAAGAATCATCAGATTAATGGGTTTGGGAAGAACTGATTAATTGTGATCTTCTAAGCTTCATATTTCTCATTCTTCTGGGGAGTTCACCTACAGATAAAATAATTCAGTGCTCCATTAGGACAGGTTCTGTCTTACAAGTCAATAAGGATTAGGTTTTTGTCTTCATCTGACAAACTTTTGTTTTTTATATTGTTTGGAAGCTGTATAGGAAAGATAGGGGCTATGATAGTATTGGTTTGGTGCCTTCAAATATCTTTATCCTACATGTCTAGCTAGCTATGGGCAATATCCCTGAGAGAACAAATTTCGTTGAGAGAAACATTGACAGGAATGGAGGAGGAATATGTTAATGCTGAATGACCCAGTGTGTTGCCATGGTAACAACAATGATCCAATATTTATTAAAAGCTATCTTTTTTAGAAGAATTGCTTAAAATCCAGTAATTTTAGAAATCTATTTGTTTCCATGATAACCATGCTATAGAGAAGAATCTGAAACACAGGGAAGGTGAGTGACTTACAAAAACAGAGTTAGAAATATGGCATCAGGAACCGGATCCAGAAATTCTTGCTGTCATATGTTCTGTACAATCCCTGTGCTATAAAACTAGAAATCACTAAAAGTAAAATAAAGAACCTGATTACAAGGAACAAAGGTGGGAAACACGATGTCAAGTTTCTGTGATAAACTTGCAAGGTTGACCTTCTCAGATGGGCTATCTAAAATCTCCTGAAAATAACCAGGTGATTGCCATTGATGTGAGTTGATTCAATGGAAGACTGGAAAATGATAGGGAACTTGATGGTGAGTTAAAAACTCTCTCTCTACTCATCCCTGTTTTACATATTTATAATATGCACAGCATAGGTCTCAGGATGCCTGAGATGACTGATTTTTTCATAAAGAGAACTTGTCAGGCTGATTAGCTGAGAAACGCTCTCTTGACTGCTTAGCTGAGAAAAATTGAAGAAATTTTCTTTGATCCTGGAGGATATCATAATGGCCTGCTACGATGTGAATGTGCCTCCCCACTCTCCCATAATTCAGCCAGGACCAGCATAATAATATCTAAAACAAAGACATTTTTTTAAAGTGATTGAGCCATGTGGCCACTCAACTCATCATTGAGAGTAGGCAGCCTCACCCTAAATGTGTTTGATCAGGAAAGAAATTCCCTATTTTCCCTTCTGTCTTTGACCATTTACGGAGGACTTAACAACAAAACCCTCATCAGAAGATATTATTATCTTGATTTTTGAAACCCTAGGTTTATTTAGTGTGTTAAATAAGCCTGCACTCTTGATACATTACTAAGTTGGTGTTCTATTGTTTTAGCCTCAGAGACAAGAAGGAAATTGCCACTATAGAACTGGAGTGTTTCTGTCATGAATTCTCGGTATGTTCATGTGGTTGCAGAGTGGAGTATTAGGTAGCGGTGAGGAAACTCCTTTGTTTTTAGGGCAGATCACTGAGAATGTGTGTGGATAAGATTAAAAGCTATAAAGATTGTCCTCCATATTAGGTTACTTACATGCCAATAAACAGCATGCTAGTGGAAATGTGAACAATAAAAACAACATCTGATGAGCTTCCAGAAAAATGGGAGACATGAAAATGGAAACCACAGAAAGGTCATTTATTTCATAATTCCTAAAACTCAGCTTACACACACACACACACACATTTTTCCTTGAATTTATGGAAATCAAAAACCAAAGCTATGAATTAGGATACTTGATGGAAAAATTCTAAGCAGAAAAATGTCCAGAGCACTGTGTAGAACTTCCCTTACTTAGCTGTAGCAAAATAGAAGATGAGAATAAAAAGCTTTAAGATAGAGGTCATAATGAATAGAGAAAGAGATAGTAAAGTGTTGGAAAATCGGTATCCAGGTTGTGTGAGAAATAAGTGTATTCAGAATAGGTAACCAATGCTGTAGCTAAGGAACTCATTGGTTAGGAGTTTAACAAGGAAAGAAAGAAACTAGGTACCAGTCCCTAAAGCAATAGGAGAATGATCTTAAAACATTTTGGAGATTTTCCTGATACACTAGGAAGTGAGATGTAGAAACTTATGGTCTCTGGACAATGATCACTGAGGCTACAAATGTCTTAGAACCTTTTCTTCAAGTCATTCTCTTGCACTCTGGATATGAGATGAGTGTAGAAGCATATATACATTTGTGTGTGTGTGTGTGTGTGCATGTGCGTGTGTGTGTAATTGGTTGAGTCAGAAATTAGTGCTATCCAGTTGTTTATGGATAGTAAGCATTTCAATGGAATATGATTAACCCCATAGAGATCATAGCACTAACTGAAAGCTTCCAGTCAGGATCTCCTTTGTTAGTGATGGGGGCTTGTAAGCCCCCAGCTTACCCATGCTGACAACAACAGCTGAGTCCCAGAATATAATAGCCTTGTTGTATCCACATCATTTTTACAGCAGCCCTTGCCAACCTCTGAATCTTGCAACCCTTTAGATACTATCGCTTCACCCAAATCTTCACTATCAATTTTCTGTGTCAGTCAGACTTTCTTCTGACTAATACCCCAGAGGAGCAATGCTTAAAGATGGATATATTTTGCATCATGATTTCAGATGATTTAGTTCTATTGCAGCTAGATCTATTTGCATTGATCTTGAAGAAAGCAAGAGAGTCTGATGATGGTGAAAACATGTGGCTGACTCTGTTCATTTCCTGGAAGCCAAGAAGTAGAGAGAGAAAGAACAGCAAGATCAGGTATTGATAACTTTCATCGACACAATGCCTTTGACCTAACTCTTCCAGGTTGGAACCACAAAAGGATCTTTAAGCTTTGTCCTAAAGAGTAATAGATGGTTTGCAAGTATTCAACACGTGAGCCAGTAAAAAGCATCTACCACCTAAATTTTGTAAGGTGAAGGATGATCCTAACCCAGTGGTTCCACTAAACTGTGGTGCGGGAGAATTGTCTGTATTCTGTCAACCATGTTTTAAATAAATGCTGATTGGCCGGGCACGAAATATAGGCAGGAAAACCAGACAGGAAGTAGAAATGATATAAGGAGAACAGGAGAATTCTGGGAAAAAGGAAGTTGATTCCTCCCACTCCTGCCCAGCAAGATGTGATCTGCCCCACTGAAAAAAAGGTACTGAGACACATGGCTAACATAGATCAGAAAAATGGGCTAATCAAGATGTGAGAGTTAACCAGTGAGAGGCTAGAGCTAATGAGCCAATCATCTATATAATTTATGGAGACCTATGTGTGATTTTCTTTGGGCCTAAACAGTTGTGGGGTAAAGGGCGGGACAGAAACCTCAATCAAACAGGCCTGGCCCCTCATGTTAGAAAACTGTAGATAGAATTCTCTCAAGAAACTCTTCCTGGAGTTTTGAGGGTCTGTGCTTTTTTTGACATATGAAAGTAGTCACCATTTGTGGTTCTTGTACCAATGGCCAGAGTTGACCTAAGCCCACATGAGCAATACTTGGTAGACTTTAAAGAATATAGAATCGTTAGTAAGAAATCTCAAGTCTGATCAATATTCAGACTATTAAATAGTTATGCCTAGCTGTTCTTTGTTGAATGCATAGTCGGGATTAACAGAAAAAGCAGAACAATAGGAGAGATGCCTTGAGCACCATTCAAGAACTAGCCAGGTCCTACCTACTACATGCTCAAGATTTTAAAAGGTTTTGTTTGTAGATGAAAGCTTACAAGCATGTTTCTTAATGATGCCATCGAGGGAAGTATTTCTTCATCTTCAATCACATAAATACTCAGAAGTTTCTAAGACTGTGGTCAAAAGGGTATGCTACGACTGAAAAATTTACTCAATGGTTAAGAGCCCTTGTTCTCGCAGTGGACCTGGGTTTGCTTCCCAGGGCCCACCTAGCAGCACACAACTTCCTGGTACTCTCGTCCCCAAGGATGTGATGCCCTCTTCTGACCCCTGAAAGTATCAGACAAACATGTCGTGTACATACATACTTGTACCCAATAAAACATGTGAGTCTGAAATAATAAAATAAATGGATATTTTAAAAATTAAATAAAAAAGATAGGATGGGTGAGTGCTTGAACTGATGGTAGACATTGCTATCATGCTCATGGATATGATTTTATAGAAACAAGCAATAAAAAAGTTTAGAGTCATGGAAGCTTCCACTTAGATTTTTTCAAGTATGCCTGAGAGACCAGGGTATATGTGGTAGTGTCAGAATGGCTGTGGGGAGCACATCAGAGGGCAATTCTTCAAGTAATGAAACTGGGGCCAAAGATGCAATTATGAGTCTTGACTGTTATAGGTGATAAGAACCTCTACCATCTGCCGGAGAAAGCCAAGTGCAGTGGACAAAGCCAGCTCAAGATAGAATATAGGGTACAGTTAGTAGAGCTTCAGGGATTGGAATTCCCAAGTCCTTGGGATCTCGCATCATCTTACCATGTGTGATAGATCCTGGGTATTTACTATTTGGGCTGCAGATTTTCAATCTTTCTTCTGTCTATTGCTTTATCATCATGCCAGCATCCCTCCTTTTGGGGGTTTGAGTGTTTTTTCTGTATCACTGCATATTAAAGGTATGTGAGTGTCTTTGTGAATCACAGGGTCTTACACTAAAACTGCACTTGAATCTTACAGGCAATGTTGGACTAATATTTTCCAGACTGATTGCACCCTGCTAAGACAAAACATTTCTGGGAAGGGGCTATATGTATTTTACAATATCACAGAGAGTTTTGTGAAGTAAATGCTAAATGTCCTCATAGGCTCACAAGTTGAAGATTTAATTTTCTCTCTAGCAGCGCTGATTGTCTGTGTTCTAGAAGCTTTATGATGTGCCGGCTATGAGTGAGAAGTTCACTGGCAGCTGCATTTGAAGGATTGTGTCTTCCTGCCCTCTGTCTCATTCCCGTTTCCTGTCTCCCATGAGGTGAGTAGTCTTTGTAACACACAGCTGCTGCCATGGTCTTCTGAGTTTCTGCACATCTAAAACAATAGATCTGGCTGACTATAGACTAACTCCACTGAAACCTTAAGGAAAAGCAATCCTTCATTCACTTAATTGTTCTCCTCGGTTCTGCCTTTCAGTGATGACAAGCCCAATAATTTGTACTATTAGGCAAGAAATGCTGCAAGTACCAAATGCATGGAAAACAAAACATTCACCTGTGTCCAGAAAAGACATGGGAGTTAGGCTACCTGAAACCCTGTGACCTCAGTGCTGGCACTAGTTCATCTGCAGAAGAGGAATGGATTCATAAAAGAGTCTAAAAGGTCAAATTTTACTCTTTCTCTTGATGGGCTTTGTAATTACTTTAGAACTAGTGGTTTTTTGTTGTTGTTTTTGTTTTTGTTTTTTTGCACTCACTTTAGAATAAGTAAACGTCATTTTCCACCATTGTAATTGAAGATACATAACTTACTCAATTTTACAAGTTCCCAGCTGGAGAGAATTTGCCTCAGGATGAATCAGACCTGAAATATCAATCCTATAGACCAGTATTTGGGATATAAATTTCAAATATGATTTTAGAATAAGTTAGGACGTTTCCAGGATGTTTAGATTTTTTAAAATGTATTTTATATGTGAAGAACCTGTGCTTTTCTGTTGTACAAGTACGGAAGTGTAGGTTTTGAAGAAGTTCTTTCTAAAACTCTTATGCTGTGCCCAGAGGATAACATCACAGTAGTGCACAGGCACAGAGAGAAGGGGGGGGGGGCAGAGATTTGCCTCCAGGCCAATAAGTAGTTTTTCAGTTGGAATTTCCACTTTCCAAATGACCCTAGTTTATGTCAATTGACAAAAAAGACAAAAAAGAAAAAAGAAACTAACCACCATGGTGCTATTTGATTATAACTACACAAAGCAGCCTAAAAAATGGCCCTGTTTGTTATCAAGCTCTATCATTTTTCCAGTGAATATATGATTATTTATGGAAAAGTTCAGCTGTAATGGAGGGTTGCTGAAGGATGAAAAACTCTAATGCAATAAAGCATAATGTACAAAGGAGCCTAACTAATTTTCAGTATTATTTTATAAAAATTCAATGTGATGTTTTGCTTTCTCATTTCAGTAAAATACATTGTGCATGATACATTTGTGTGTTTGTGTGTATGTGTATGTATGTATGTATGTACATATATTTCTAATCCTGGCAAACAGTTGTAGTTAAAGTGTAGTAGAGAAAGTAAAGTATTATTGCTTATATTCAAAATAATTGAAAACTGCATATGAGTGTTTATTTTATATGAGTGTTGTTGAAGCAATTTTTATAAATATAAAAAAAATCCAGATACAATTATGCCCTGTTAATGTCAGGAACCACTTTATAGTCACCAAGCTACAGAAATTTATGGGTTCTAATATGGTGAACTGCATGACCAGAATACTTTTTATTAGGAACATGGAGGATTTGAAGTGATGCCACATGATTTTTAAGAAAAATAAAAACAATAAAGGAATCATATCTATGATAAGTAACCTCATTGTACACATAGTAGAGAGTTTGGCTACTCTCCGACTTATCTCCTAAGAGAATGAGCTGACTGAGAATTAAAGAATAGTCTCTCTGAGATATCTCAAGAAGGCAAAAGTACACAGATATCTTGGACTTCCTCGTAAGGTTCTTTTCTCCTCTTCCACCTTTACAAGCTGAAATTAAAATGACAAAGAGTCCCTGCATGATGAGCTATGTAACCCTTCTCGTTCAGTGTTGGATATCAGGTGAAAAACATACAAAGAGGCCATGCTGTTGTCTTAGTCTTCAGTCATACACGGAGGTAACAGGAGGAAATTGCTGTAACCACATTCATACCAATTTGTATGCCTGTATGGTTAATTTGAGACAATTTAATGGTGAGATTGAATGGCAGCTCAAAGAACTTGCCACCAAGTTTGAATTTGAACTCCGGAGCCCGGCCCACATGGTTGATGGAGGTGAGGCCTTCAAGTTGTCCTGTGATCACCACATATGTGCCTTAGTGTCTCCACTCTCCCTCAACACACAATAAATAAATGTAAGCTAAAATAAATCTAAATAAAATGTGTAATAAATTTAGACAGCTGATTCCAGGTTAATTTTGTTTAGTAACCAAATCTCAGATGACAAAGTACACAAAAACACTTATGATGTGAGACTCAAAAAACATAATTCATATAAACTTCTATAATAAAGATGCATTATAATGATACAGACAGGCACAACACTAAGAGAATAAAAGGCAAAGTGATACTTTGTCATCCTCTGAGATGAATCACTTGCAAAATTGTATTTCACATATTTTCTTTATTCTTTTTCTTTATTTTACTCTTCCTTTGGTTTTACAAGAATCTTGCAAATAACATGTCTACTGACTTTATCTGTTCACTAAAGGCATTTTCCCTTTTTCTTCTACTTACCTATATTTAGTACACTTTATTAAAAGCCACATTGTTGAATAAGAGTAAATAAACTTGTCCTTATTATGATATTTCTCACCACCTAAAGTGATGCCAATCATCTGATCAGTGGGACCATTATCTTCAGAGTTCTAAAGACAATATGAAGTAGTTTTGGTAGAAACTTGACTGTGTTTCAGAACTTATTCATGATGGCTCTTTTAGGAATCAGTATAAAGAGTTTAAAAAAATTAAAAATCACCTAGATTGTAACATAAGAATTTAGCTTGAAATACTGAGTATTATTAAAATTTACTTTCAAAAATATCTCTTATTGTAAAACTTATTTCAATAAAAGTCAATTCTAAAATCTAGCTAAAATTTGAAGGTACTACCAAATCCATAAAATACAGGTACAAAACCAAAATTGAAGCCTCAAAGTGAAACAAGTGAAGTAACATAAATAAGTGAAAAATCATGTTCCTCTAAAACTGTGTAAATTACATTTGCATGGATAGCACACACACTTACACAAACACACACACATACATACATACACACCACACCAGAGCCACACCAGAGAGAGAGAGACAGAGACAGAGAGAGAGAGANGAGAGAGAGAGAGAGAGAGAGAGAGAGAGAGAGAGAGAGAGAGAGAGAGAGAGAATTAAGAGAAATTATTGTAAGATACTACAAGGTCATGGCTTCCCAGACACTACATGCCAATAGAGATTCTCACTGAGCAGATTTCTTAATTATTGGCCTTTAAAATCTATTCCTATTTGATGTTGAAGTAACATTTTCACAGTATCATATTCCATGTTTTTTTCTGCTTCCTAAAATTACATTCAAAGATGTAACTAGAGAAATTTTCTTTGATGAAAGATTAATCTTGCTAATGCATTTATTTTATAATGGCATTTTTGCTCAAAATAAATTAATCATATTCTATTTACCATATTCAAAGCTTTTAGGGGTTTTGTTCAAGCTAGACTCTGATTGCAATAGTTTGCAATGCCCAAATTGTTTAATTTTCACAACAGTTTTGCAAAAATATCACCTATTTTATGAATACCCAATTAAATGCTAAAAGTAGAGGTTTATAAAACAATATTCTTGGTATCAGGCTCCAGGAAGTAGTACAGCTTGTTGAAGTCTAATGTTCTGATGTTAGTGTCCATATTGTTAAGTCCTAGGAGAAGCAGTCTTCAATGGTTACTAAAGTCCTCAGTGTAATTTCTAAGGCACTCAATAATCTTTTCTACAAATTAGTACTCTAACATTATCTTGGATGTCTCTTTGCTTTCACTTTTGTTGGTGGTCTTTAAAGATGTTATTTGCTCCACACAAAAAAAAAGTTGATTAACAAAAAAATATGAGAAGGTTCTTTATATATTAAAGCTAAAGGAAGGCCTGCAGTTGTGCTTTTGTTTGTCTAAAACAGTCTTTCAACTTACACTGTTATCAAAAAGTTTTACCCATCTTTTCAGAAAAAAAATCAAGGGAATATACTATTTAACAAACTCGTCTGGAAAAGAACAGTCTGTAAAATTACTGTCTTCCAACATAATAAGTATCCTGTGGTTTCAGTGACAAATTAAGATTGTATATCTTTAGTATTTTCAGCTTCATAACCTACTATTCTTCTGTATTCTTTATTTTCTTCTTAATTACAATACAGCATATTGACCTGCTAGCTTAAATCACACCAGATCACTGATATTTTCTATGTTGAATTCTCACACCAAAAGCCTAATGATACTTCCTTGTTGAATTTATTTATTGGGCAATTATAATGTCAGCTGTCTTACTGCTAAATGCTGGAATTTCTCACTTTCTTATTCATACATTATTTCTTTTCTAACCTTAGGGCACACTCACAGAAGTACTGGTGCATTAAAGAAATTTGGAATCCTAGTGATCATTCACTCAATTTGATTTTCCAAACCATTCTCACATGAAATATATGCGACAAAATAATCATGTTTGAAACTAGAGTGCTGGATGTTTAGAACTGAGACATATCTGAGGTTATAGTCATTACAAATATTTATGAAAAAGGTGTCCGGAGTATCTTGTTCTTATTTGCTCCAAATATACTTCAAACATTTCAACAGGGAGCAGAAAGCTGAAATAATAGTTGAATAAACTAAAAAAGAACTTGCTATGATAAATAGATGAGTATAAAATAAATAGTAATCCAAAAATTAAGAGATAAGAAACAAAATTGCATTTCTTGACAATTAGGTTAAAAGTTAAATGTGGTAGAATGAATGGTCCTCTGTGTGATGAAAGAAGCATCAAACCAAATTCTTGCAAATGAATAAATAAAGCAACGTTACTAATGAGCCATGTGAGACTTAGATCAAAAACTGGAAGTCACTCAGGGTATTTTACTTCAATTTTACAAGTCTTATGAAATAAACACCATTTCTTCTTCCTATTTATCTCTCCTGGTCAAGACTTTTTTTTTTCTCTGTAAGGTCATAAAAAAAAGAAAATTTGATTTTATTTATAAAGCAAAGCCAGGTCCTTAATGTATGCATGTCTACTTTGAAACAGAACAGGTTTTGTGTTTAGTGAAACTCATTGTTTCAGTTCTGAGTTTAATTCTGAAAACCAAAAGAAAGGGAATGGAAATGAAGGAGTAGTGTGAAGGCGGGGATGTGGAAAAGGGCAGGAAAGAGAAGGGAACAGGAAGAAAGGAGAAAGAAACAGAGGGAGAGATGGTTTTCTAAGAAATATTTCATCTTGAGTTGCCAGTCTCCTACTCTAAACATTAGAGAACTCAATATGACTGTTGTGAAAATAAAATTATGAGCAGACTGCTTCCCAGTGGGATTGCCAGGATAAATCATCTGCAAAATGTACCCCTAGACAAATAAATTAGTTAACCTGTTGAATAGAGTGGCTTACTGTTATCCATCTGGATGATAAATAGAGCCAAAATTATGTTGGGGATAATATAAATTTAGACCTTTCTTTGTTAAAAGAAACAAGCTAGGAATTTCAACTGAATCTTAGCGTCAGCAGTATAACATTATAGGCCCTGTTAGGAACCTAAAGATGTAGTTTGTCTATTTACAATGCTAGAAGGATAATCATCCATATTATCTGGAAATTGCATGAAGTGTTAGTAATACCACATCTTTTGGAATGTATTTTGCAGAAGCATCCATTCCAAGTTTCTCTACTTTTCCAAGCAGTACTTTCAGTGTTTTTGTGTTGATTGATACTTATTGGCTCATGTATTCAGCCGTAGTGCTGTGGTAAGAACATAAAATGCCCCCCAAAGGCTCACCAGGTTATAAACAATTGGCCCCAAAGTTATTTGACTCTTGGGAAGGGGATAGAGCCTCATGACAGAAGGGAATTACTGGCCACCAAGCCTGAGGTTCCATAGCCTAGTCTTACTTGATGTCCGTACTCTGTTTCCTGGGTGTGAAATAAATGTGACCAGCATGTTTTCTTGCTCCTTCTGCTATGCCTCCACAGTTTATTGCCATGGCCCTCTGCCATGTCATGATAGACTATGGTCAGCCAAAATAACCGTTTGTTCTCTAAGCTGTATTTAGCCAGCTCTCTTATTATTTCATTGAAAAAATAATGAAAGTCCCCTTGATTCTGCATGAACTGATATGAGGGTTGTTATATGTTATGAGATAAAGATAATCAGATAAGACCCTTCACCAATCTATAGATTTATGTTATAAGCATGGTAATATAAGAGAGAAGAAACTTTTCTTTCCCTAGGAATCTATGATGCTCTACTCAAGATCTATATCTAAGACTCCTCCAAACTCAATGAAATATATGTATATTTAAGGTATAAAACACTTTATTTTATTTTCCTAATTTGCGATTCAACAGATTTGAAAATATATCAACACATTAAAAACATAACATAATTTGGTGAATAAATATATATTTAGTTTTTTTTTTTTCAAAATACTGGTTACTCTTAATAGAATACTTATGGAGAAGAATGAAACCAAACAGCCCCATGTGATTCGCAAATGATCTAAGATAAGAAGTCTTTTTCTACTGTACACACACACACCACAATAACTAAAGTATTGCTGGCGTCCCAACCCTAAATTGACACATAATTCAAGGAAGACATAGGATTTCTTGTTTTTTATATAGAGAAGACAGAAGTAAAGGGGAGTGAAAAGAGCTAATGACTATAGTTACATCAAAGCTGTCTTAAGAATTCACATTTTTGCCCTATCAACTGTTACTCCCCAAAAGGGAATAAGGAAGGAAGTCCAGTATAATTGCATTCATTAATATACAGAATTTTACAAGGGAGAATTTAAAGTTGTTGCCTTTATTTGACTAATTTTCATAAATCACAAGAGAATAGTACCAGTGATCAATAGTACCAGAAACTCTCCTCCAAACTCATCCCAATGGCTTTTTTACCCCCATCTCCTGGTTTCCACAGCCACTCACAGTATCAAATTAGAAAACACGACGTGTGGAACCAGAAGGAAACCATTACTCAGGTAATGTTTCCTAACTGTTCCACATTCCACTGTCGTTGTCAATAGAATCAAGAGGTTGACAAGCAGAGAGCAAGAAATCCAGGATCAATAGAATACCATATGCTTCAGGGAGAGGTTGCAATTACTGTCTTGGAAAGCACTCTAGCAAAAATTTCAATATTAAGTCAATGGTCTAAAGGCCTCTGTTTTGATGCCTGCTACACTAGCTAAAATGAGAAAAGATATTTTAAATTGATTCTTATGACAGGTTAATGTGTATGTATGGGGCTGGCTACTGTAAAAGATGTAAAATCTGAGGAAGTAAACCAGCCAGCTCTCAAAGCACTCCTCAGGAACCAACATTTATAGCATGCAAATGAAGTGAAAGAAGCCATCCTATCCGAGGAAAGTATTATTTTATACTTGTCTTGTCCACCCATCGTATGATGTATAAAGGGATTATAATTATACCCGTTAAGATTCTACTTATTGAATAATGCAGAAGAAATCATATGTTATATATCTGGTTGGAGGAAATAGTCTATCTTCATAACAAGTTTTGGAAGTCACTATATTAATAAAGTCTATTCCTTCTCCCAACTTCCTTTTATTTAATAGCATAGAGGACCAGTCAATCCTGTTAAAATGGTTATCTGATGTGCCTATCTAGATTATGACTTCCAAGAGTCATGAATGGCATAATCTTACTCATTTCAAACTAACAATAAAAATGCTTCAGGTTATCATATGTGTGTTTATTAAAAAAATCACTAAGATACATTTTGGGGAGTATTATTTTGAGCTGAAGTGTCAACTGCAATCTAAGGAGTGTCCTCATCAATAATCTTAGCTCCTTGAAGAAAGGTGTTCTCATATTTAGAAGAAAAGAGAAGCAGGCTGAGTTAATATTCATGCTCCTGATGACAGAGCCCATGGTAATTTCTTTTCAACCCTCTGTGATAGGAAAATTAGCAATCTGATATTTCAGCTGAGGAAAGTACAGTAATTTGCAACACAGGACGAAGCTTCTAAAAATGAAATACTTTGACGTATATAGTAAGGTAGAAGACAGAAAAGGGAAGAAACTTCAAGAAAATAACATTAACATCCTGTAACCCCCAGGAGGTTATTAGTTCATGATTTTTTTGTGTACAGGAAGGTGATCACTTCTAATGAGTTTAAGGTACAGATTATAAATTGAGAAGAAGAGGCCTCTGCCTTAGGTAAAGCAGAATATGGCTCTTTTTCTACAACTTATTAGGGGCATTATATTTGTATGAGTTGTTTAATGGTTTGGTCTTCTCTATGCATTTATAAAATTAAAAATAAACAATTCTTACAGAATCTTGATTTATGAGAGAATAAGCAACAACTGCATTCTCATCACTAAATGTGGAAGAGAATCAGAAGAAAGGATGAAAGGGACATGAGCCTTTTCTTGCTGGGGTATAATTGTAGTTTATCTTTTATCTTATTGTGTAAAAAAATAGAATGACAATAATGTAATATGTTGTGTTCAAGTAGCGATGGGGATGTTTAGATGTTCTTAACACTTTTTATTAATCACTCATTTCTGGTAATGTCTTCAATGAGCAATGCCCATGTATTAATTGTTACATAGAGATGTTGCCCAGAAACTCCAAAGCAGGTTATGTTGTAAGTCTTTGTCAGACTGCTGATCTAAAGCAAGTTGGAAGAGGAGGCATGAATAGTTGAATAGATGGGATACGATGTTTAATGAATATTTATTGTATTTGGAGTATGCCCAAGACAGAAATGCTTGTGGCGAAATGAAAAGACCACGTGACTCCTGATGAGAAAGTTTAGTTATACAAACAGATATGACTGGATGTACAGAGGACACTACCTAACAGACTACTTGCCCACCATTTGTATCTGGTTAATTAAGATATTGACTGATAAACCAAGCAAAGGTATTGATAATAAAAAGAAAACTTTAATCTTTGGAAATCATCACTATTTCTCATGACTGAAGGAGTATGGCTGCCATAGGAAACCATATTTCCAGTTGTTTAGGAGGGATTAGGAGGTGAAGAGCCCTTAAAGGAGGTGTGTTACTGGAACACTGGCTTTGACAGATTTGGTCTTGCTCTCTCCGCCTGCTGTCTGTGGATCTGGATGGAAGCTCTCAGCTATTTTCCAGTGTTGTGTCTGCCTTCTTGTCCCAATGCTCACCACCATGAGGGCTAGAAATTTACCTCTAAAGCTGCATTCAAGCCCCAGCTGAGTGCTTTTTTTTTTTTTTCAAAAAAAAAAAAGTTGCCTTGGTCATGACCCAAGGAAGAGAACAGTAACTTAAACACTTAGCTAACAGATAAAGTAGGATGTAGTAACACTATAGGTGGGAAGCAGTAAACATTGACCTGGATAAATGGCCCTTTCTTTTCTTGTGTTGGTTACACCATATGGCTTGCTAACTATAAGACAAATATGTCAAGATGTGTAGACAGTCCCATCACTACTTGAACACAATAGTGTATTATGTTATTGTCATTCTATTTTTTACGCAATAAGACAAAAGAAAAACTACAATCATACCCCAGCAAGAAAAGTCTTATGTCCCTTTCATTCCTTACTCTAATTCTCTTCCACATTTAGTGATGGGAATGCAGTTGTTGCTTGTTCTCTCATAAACAACAACAAAACATTATATGATACATATCATAAAATACTTGACATGTGATCATGTAAATTATCTATGGATTTAACAGAACTGAAAAACATGTTGAAAAGTGGAGAGAATGGAATGATTGAAAGGTAAATCACCAATTAAATATATTTTATTATTGTGACATAATGTTAAGCATATAATGAATCTAATTTAGAAATATCACTAGTTTACAAATCCAGTTAATACAAAATTTTAACTAAAAATTTCTAATCTTAATTTTAAAAGCAATTCTATTAAATGTGTTACCAATGAAAAAAAAACTATCTAACCTTTAAAAAATAATTTTAGCTTTTCATAGCTGAGTTATAATCCTTTTTGGTTCAAATATTAATTTTTGGATTAATCAGCTTACTCACGTTTGACTTATAGTTCTTGGGCTGTTTTTCTTCATCTAATTTATTGGTTTTGTTAAGTGAGCATAGAGGCCAGTAGATCAGGGAATTAAAAAAATGGTATGGGGTGAAAATAAATAAAAGAAAGAATACTCTGTGTAATTTGGAGCTAATCCATTTTCACAGTGTTTAAAACTTGAAATGTTAATTTTCTCTGCTGTTAAATATTTACTATGTAGCTGAAAATGAGATTACTGAACAAAAAATTAATTAGATGAGTAAAACAAACCAAGTATGTGCAAACCTTATCATTAGTCATTTGGAATGAATTTAATGTACTTCTAGAGCATAAGACCCTTTACATAATATGAGAAAACCTATTAGGCCACTCCATTTTTACTCACGGTATCAGAATATATATGTGATTCTCTTACATTAACTACATAGTGGCAAACATTCCGTTCCTGCTGGTGTGAATAATCCAAAGGATTTTAGGTGATGCTGACCTTTCAAGTTTATATAGCATCTCACAGTTGCTTAAGCTCACATTTGAAGTTCTATAATTAATTCCAATCTTATAAATAATATTAAATTAAAGATATCAAAATTAATTCTTTTTTATATGCTTGACTCTGACACCCCCAACACATATTATATATTTAATGCTTTAAGTATAATACATTTTGTAACAAATATTATGAACAGTCATAATACGCATCCAAATTTTTTATAATATGAGATTCCATATAATCAAGTCAAGGTATATTACTATCCTTTTGTCATTTGTTTGTTACAGGATCCGTAAAAATCATTAATGATTATTTTATTAGGGTTATTATTTTCATCATGCACCATTTAATTTATATGAATTTATCTATGTTATGCTTTACTGGTAAAAGGAAGCATTTTTATTTCCTTAATGAGGCACATCACAAACATTATTACAGTGTCAGGAAACTTTCTGGAAACTCGCTTTGGTTTTTCTCTAAAGCAAATAAGTCATTATGATTCCATTGGAAATCTCTAAAGAGGATTCAGAAATGAAAAAGCTAACTAATGGCCTTACAGAAGTATAAATTGTTTTAGATTCCGATTTCATCTCATTTTACAAAATAACTTCAAAAAGAGAATCTGAATTTCACAAAACTTAGATGATTTATATGGTCCAATGCTCTTTAACCTCTGGAAATTTAACCTGAGAATGCTAATATTCCCTGAGACATCATTTATCCCCGTCACTTTGTGAAATATAATACTAAGGCAGCCAAGCATTGCTTCCTCCTAACAACCAAAAAATATTGAGAAGAAAAACTAAAATTCTGACAGTATTATGGAAAATAGAAAAATAAGTAATCTTAAATTCAGAGTAGGGTGCATTTGAGAATGGCTTTGTTGTCTGAAAAAAAGGTTTGTAATTCTTAAGCACAGGTACAATGTAGGATTAGTAATGAGAATATGAGGATGAATGCATGTTATTATACTTATGCAATCTAAGTATACATCACATGGCACCTCTGCACATATACCCTAATAGTAAAGGGGGAATTAATTCTGATTGTGACTGATCTGGTTTGAAATTACAGATGTGCAATATCAAGTAGAAAAAAGACGGAATTGGTTAATATCTTACAGATAGGTAAACCATTCTGATTTTATTTGTTTATGCATTCTAAGATAGTAGTTTTGCTCAATATTTAAAAGGAAAGTAGCTAGGGACTTTGAAAACAACATTATATCGTAGTAAATCATTCTGTAGGTAAGCTGACGAAACTTTGATTTCTCACTTGCAAATTTAACCTTAAATCTACTCATTGAGCCATCAGGTGATAAGTAGTCAAGAAAGGAAGGTGCAGTGGGCTTATTCTCCTCGTATATCCAATGGTCATGAAACCCAGCTCCTAACAATGACCATACGCAGTCTTTCCTACATGTGGGAGAGGGAAAGATATAGGCTGTTTGGTCACTAGTGTCCATTGCCTCATGTTCCTCTATGTATCTTAATTCTACATGGTTCCTAGATGTCGTCCTTTACAAGAGTAATCACAGGCATGGTGTCTCTTAAGAACAATAGAACATAGACCAGCACACAATTCTTTTCATATTATAAAGAAAGGCAAGGGGCTGAGTAGAAGAAGGCTTTCAGGTAGAAATATTAACAAAATCAAAACCTCTTGAATTATAATGCAGAACCTGACATTTAGTTACCATTTTCAAGATAAAACCTCCGAGCCTATTAATTAGATTTTTCCTCTCCTATTAACTGCTCACCCTGTTAAAACAATCTTAGTATAAAGAAAGATGAATTATATTTGGATAGCTTTTAGAACATCTGATGATAAAACAGAGACCTTATAGCTATACCTATATGTGTGTCTACTTCTATGTCTATTTCTACGTCTGTGTTTATATCTATATATCTATATCCAAATCTATCTATATATAGATACACCACACACACACACACACACAAGTATACATATGCTGACTTTTATCATGACTCCAAAGGTTGTTTGTGTATCTTCTACCCGTTCTCTAAACCTCCAATTTCCTTTCTTGCCAAACTCTCTCTCAAACTAATTGAGCATAGCTACGCTGACAGTTCCTTACAGCCAAGCCACTCTCCAAGAATTCAAGCCCTTTCCCCTCTCACCTTTCTGTTAGGGATATAGTTCTCAGCATAGAAAAATTGTGTGCTGGTTGTTTTATCTTGGAACTAAATATACAGCAGAAGTGCCATGTATAAGGAAGCCATTTTGGTTTGCTGACATTTGACTCTCTCTCTCTCTGTGTTTCTCTGTCATTGTCTTTCTGTCTACCTCTGTTTCTCTGTCTCTGTCTTTCTGCCTCTCTCTATATATCTCTCCCACCTCCTCAAAGGATTTTCTATATAGATCAGGTTGCCTTTGAACTCAAGAGCCTGCAGCCTTAGCCTCAGAAGTGTTGGGATGACAGTTACGCCTCATGATAATATTTATTTGTCTAATTGTGGATGAAACACAAAGTTGGTCTTTGCATACACTAAGCAAGTTTGCTACCATTGATTTATATCCCCAGTTATTTGAATTTTGAATTTCTAAATTCTGGCTAGGCCATGAGATCAGTAGGACAAAGTCAATACTGTGCCTCCTAAAGTTCTCTGCTTATTTAATCTGGTACAAGATAGGCATGTCCTAAACAGGACATGTTAAGGGGTTTCCCAGTAGATAGCCTCTCTTAATTAAGTGGATAAATAATTTTAATCAGTTCCTGTAGCACTATGGAATTTAGCTGATACAAAAATACTGGTTAAAAAAAAACTTTACTTGTGATAAAGCGGTATTTATTCTTAAATATGTACTGATAATATATGATATTTTATTATTTTCAGATAAATTTCTAAAAAGAATCCCTTAGAAGTGATATACTATGTACTTTGAAAACATTAATACATGTCAGAGCTCCCTGGAGTGGCTCTCAAGCTGTCTTCACAAATTCTGAATCATGTGATCAGAACCAATTCTATCCCTCAGATATTGCTGTAACTGCTTCTGCTTGTGCAGAAACTGCACTTTGAAATATGTGGACAGGACAAAAAATAAGTCATGTATTTGGAAATAAATCGCATTGCAGAGTATAACTTTCTGGTAATGTCTGCATTTTAGTCCTAGTTTCTACTAGACCATGCTCTTTTGTGATATAATATCAACTTGAGACCTGTTAGACATTTGAATTACTCAAGAGGTCAGCTGAATATTTTCTTTTCCTTGGGAACTTCTAAAACTCTGTGGCTAAGTGTATAAAATATCTGACATGATCTCTTAGAAAACAGAGATCAAATTGTTTTTTAAAATAACTTGTTGTGATTTGCTTTCTTCTTGCTATTAATATTTCTCTCTGGTGACTTGATAACCTCTATACTTAGCAATTAGCATCAGTAGGTAAAAATATACTTTAAAGTGAAGATTTTTTGATTAAATACTTATTCAGCAAGGTTTATTGACCAAAAATTATGCGAGTCTTCAAAACAGTAGCTTACAATTCTAATATACTCATGTGCACATAGAAGGAATATTGTCAAGTATTCATTCTCACAGAAAGAATTTTATATATGTATTGTGAGCGGTATAGGCTGGTATAAGAGCATGGGCATACAAAGGAAGCTTGTTTCATTAAGAAAATAAAGACCTTGTAGCTAATCTGATCTGCTTTATAAGTGAAAGAATAGATTTCAGGGAATTGGTGCCTATAGTTTTGCCATCTCTAACTGAGAGTGAGGCCACGAAAAGGAAACACAGATGGGAAAATGTACAGGAAGTTGTGGTCTAGAAGGCAAGATTAGCAGATTAAAGTAGGCATGAAGAAGATGAGTCTGGGGAATGATATTGGTTAGATTGCTAGAAAATTGTAGAAATTGCCCTCTTCCCCCATGAAAACAACTAAAGAGCAATACAATAGGAAATCAAACAATACAATGTTAAGTTGGTGTTTTGGGATGAAACAAAAAGTAAAAAGCAACTATAATGAACAGATACTAGAGAAGATGCCGCGTGATGACAGGTATTTCTTTAAGACAAGATAAAGATGAATGACATTAAAATGAAAAAGTGAACAGATTTGTGTGTCTGTCTGTCTATGTGTGTGGTTAACTATGAAGTCAACTCCTTTAATCATGAAATATGTTCTTGATGGAAAGATCAGAACAGAAGCTGTGGTTGGGAGAGCTGTGCTGCATTCACATGTATACCTGAGGTTTGTAAGGATATTTAATTAGAAAAGGCACAAACGATTTTAAAGTTCCACCTCAAGATACCAAAAGAAATGATTCAGCAAGATAAAGTAGAAGCACGATTAATAGACCAGTGTTCTCCATCCCATCCCAGTATTATCATTTCCAAACTGATAGGTGCGTCAGGTCTCAATGAACATGAATTAAAATGTATTACGTGCCAATTGAGAAAATGCAAAGCTAATGAGATAATTCAGGGGACCTCAAGATATTTGGTTGAGACACTGGGGATCTGATTTTATGGTAGTAGAAGTTGAGTCCCATGAAAACATAAATCTTAAGGGAGAACATGTGAGAGTTGTTGGTGGGAAATGACTGTGTGGTAGAAATTCCAGGAAATAATGTTACAAAGAACAGAAAACCAGATCACTGCTTACTGAGTCCTTTATGTAGATCTATAATGGTATAATAATTTAGATCATAAAGTCCAAAGCAGCAAACAGAAGGTCTTAAAAGCAAAGAGAGAGGATTTTGAAAACGAGCCAACTACAAATTTGAAAATAAAATTGTGAAGTTTTGAAAGTAGAACTCTGTTAGATAATTTTATCTGAACTATGACATGGAACACCTAAGGATAGGTCATGCCAAAGAGCAAGATCATCCCTCTGGTCCTGTGATCTCTGATATCTTAAAAACATAGGGGAAAAACTTATGATGCCTGGAGAGAACTGAGTTACAACAGAGTTTTATGGACTGAACTATCTATCAGTCTTAAGAAGATTTTCCATACTAGAAGGGAAGTGACATGGTATAGAATCACTGCCAACAAGAATCATAACTGCTGTCTTTGTCTACTGTGGGTGAATAAAATATGGAGATTTACCTTATAAGAACAGACTTATTGTGGTACTCAAATTCAGTGTTGCATTCCTTTTTAGAAATTTTCTCATAATACAGAAATTTCTAAAATCACTAGGAAAATTCTCATAAGTAATTCTTTCTCATGTCTCTGTTTGGAAATACTACCTACATGGTCAAATGCTGTATTGGACAAAGTATACAATAAACTTTGATTTTTCTCTTATCCTTTACAATGATGAACAACATAAGCAATAATAAACAATAAAATAAAAAAACATTTGCAATACTCAGGAAGTCGATTTTAAACTACCCTGGTGGATATAATTGCTTAACAAACTCAAAATCTAATCCTAATAGCCCAATTTCCTGTCTGGTTTTCTAGTGGATAAAAGGTGGGAAGGAAGAAAGAGAGAGAGTGAGTCAGAGAGAGAGACAGAGAGAAAGAAAGGAGAGAGGTAACTAGGGAGGGAGGGTGGGAGGGAGAGAGGGAAAGAAGGAAGGAAGGAAGGAAGGAAGGAAGGAAAGAAGGAAGGAAGGAAGGAAGGAAGGAAGGAAGAAGGGAGGGAGGGAGGGAAGGAAGGAGGGAGGGGGTAGTGTGTAAGCCTTCTGTTTAATTTAATCCATATGAGCAACTTTGTTCAAACAGCCATAGGTGCAAATGCAATGAAGGTTTCTAGAAGATTATTTTCCTTTATCCTGTCCCGTAACTGCCCTTCCTTCAATATTGCTTTCTCCAGGTAAGGAAAATATAAACATCAAGGGATGCAGCATCCACATTGTCCTTGTAAGGGAATAAACCTAAAAACATAAATGTAGCAGAAAAAAAATATCTAATGGAGAGAAATAGCACCCACTAATATACCTTCCCAAGACACTGAACTAATGCTAATCTCTTTCATGAAAATGCTAAGCCCCAGGTATTGAAGGCTCCTTTTTCCATTTCTTCAATCGTACAAAGCTTTACTGATGAAGATGACGCAGAGGAGCACTAAACCTAGAATGACAGCTTCAGCATGCTTGAGGAATCCAGGAAGTGGGCAAAAGGCAAAAACAGAACACCCAACACTCAGACTTCTGCTTAATGAGAGGAGTGATGACTTCACTCCAGCGAATGCACAGAATGCTGGCATGATGAGCTGTGACTCATCGCTGCTGGGGTGAAGTAAATTTCCACTTTATGTTTTCATTAAGGAACTAGTCATTTCAGTGATCGTGGGAAGAAGTTGATCACTTTGCAATCTGGAGATTTTCGACGTTTTGCTTTCCAGACAAACTGGAAAGAAAGGGGTCTCTAAAAAGGGGTAGTGTTGTGATTGATTCTCTCATAACCATCTCGGTGAATCATAACCAGACAGACACAGGAGGATGAGCTTCTGATGATTCCCTCTAAACTCTAAAGTGACAATTTCTTATTGGAACTCAAAATAACTAAATGACTCTTTTGTAATTACGGAAAATATATTTCCTGCTTATTCTTAATTAAAATAAAATTTTGTAATACAGCAAGGACGTGAACATCAAATAATAGGTGTTATTTGTTAACTAGTCTTATATAAACTTTCCACTGACTCATTATGCATGCAGCAGGAGTATAAAAAGTTACATAATTTACAATGGTATTAAATGATCCCATTTCCCCCATATGCAAAATTCACTTTAAATGATTCTTAGTTTCATGTGAAAAAATACAACTGATGTCTTTGTACTAATGCGCATGCTAAATACAATATATGATATTGCATACATTAAAGACCTGTAATAACAGAGCAGTAACTTAGATAACTATTTCCAAATTAACTATTTCCAGAACTATTTTAAGTACTATAGTATATTACTTTCCATAATGATATTTTTGAGCTTTGCAGATTCAAAGAAGCAAAAGTGAGTGTCACGTCTGTGAGGATGACAGTCTGAAGGCCTGGGTCTTTTCCACCTAACATCCTGGAGGGGGTGTGAGACAAATAAAATGCTTCCTTCAAGTAAGTTTGAACCTTTCAAATACATTCTGAATTTGCCATAGGCAAATTTCAAAACTGTCTCTTAGAGTCCACATTGAACTATAATCAACTTATAAGCAATATCTCCCCCATAATGTAGCACATGATAGAGTGTGACTGGAGGGGGAAGAAAATGTGTCATGCGTTTACACTTTGCATAAGTCAGAGAAACAAATTGGTAGATTGAGCTGCAGTATTTCAGCTGGAGAAAACCACTTGAGCTGGGAAATCGCTTTCAGTTAATGTGCCGCACGTTTTCTTCACGTAAGTGTTTACTAATAGGCCTGAGTATTTTTTGCAAAGCGATGCAGAGAGTCTCTGCTTCCTCCTGGTTCCTATGCAGGTGCTTCAGGAGAAGTCAGAGACTGAGTTAATCTAAGATCTAGTCAATAGGAATAAAGGTATAGTTACAGTAATTTTATATAGGTGAGGACTGTTGTAAGACATTGGAATTAAAACGTATTCTAATTCTATAGCATGATGCTTTTCTATGTTTTACACGAAAACGTGATAAATCTGTGAATATCTTAGAAAGTAAATGGATATCTTCATTAGGACTACAGACACTAGAGACAACGTCTCTGAATGATATGAGGATGCGATGCACAGAATTCTCAAGTGGACCACCAGATCTCCAGTCTTATTTATTTAGCTTCATTCTGGCCTCACTTAACAGTGTCTGATGTTCTGCTCTGTTTCCCAGCCTTGATATGCAAAAATCTCTCTCTCCAAAGAATCTTTCAGGCTTGCTGTATATAGGAAAATTCAGGCAAAATGCTTTCTTGAAGTTGCAGTTCCTCAGGCAATATTAGCTTGGTATAATCAATATACTGGATTGGTGTATTTGCTATAACCCATACTTTAACCTCTCCAGTGATTGCTGTCTTTTGTTGTCTCGGTTCAAAGTCCAGATGTACCTAACCATTTTATTTAGCTATGAATACCAAATAATTGCACACTGAATTATCTTTTGCAACATGATGACCTTTTTGATGTTTCTTATTATTATAAATATAAATTATACAACCCTTTATAGATATAGGTTCAATTTACATTTACTTTTATATGGTTATATATGTCATCTTTGTTTCTGATTCTAGTAAAGTTTTGGATTTTAAAATGATTGTGAGAAGAAGTATAAGTTTTTGAGAGTTAAGATTGACACCTGGGGGCCTAACTTTTCAAGGGAAATAAACATGGCCGTCTGTCCTTCAGTCATCCTGTCTCACCGGGGCACTGAAGCATGGATTGTAAATGGAAGATCCCCCACTGTTTTAGGATCTCAGCTGCACACAGTTGCAATATTTTAAGAGATGACAGCCTCAGCTTCCACGGTAAACTCCCTAGGACTTTCTTTTGAGTTCTCAGGTTTTATTGCTACTCTATTTTTAATTGAGTTCCTCAAATATTATAGCTATGACAGAAAAAAAAATAAAAGCATTGTTTTTTTTTTCTTTTCTATGTAACTTAAACACTTTCCCCTTAAATAGACTCAAGTGTACTTACTCATAACGCCTTAATAGAAAAGGATTAATGAAAGAGCTAGAAAATTGGGAAATAGGAGAAATAATTATTTTAATAACTGTTTGTAAATAGTTCAATCATCAATTAAGGCCACAAGAAAGGAAGGCAATATGGAAAGTGTAAATTCTGAATTTTCACTTCAAATTGAGGTAAGTTTACATTGCAAAATCATTATCTCACTTGTTTTTAATTTTCATCTTAGCTTACAAGGACATTATCAAACAAAAACATTCCAGCTTAAACATAATAATCAATAAAAATAAAACTTTGTTCAACCTTGATTCAGTTTCTTTCATTTCACACGAATAATTGCATTTATTTTTCTAATGGTTTCAGAGAGCAAATATTTTAACAGCTTGTATATGTACATGGCTTCGGTTTTTAACATTCTGAGCCCTTTGAAATAATGAGACAAGGGAAGGGAAGAGAAGCAAACCACCCAAGGTGAAGGGTTAGAAGGGAAGAGCTGTGGAAACCATGCAACAGAATCGAAAGAGATGATGTGACCGCTGAGGTCACAGGAATGTAACCCACACCGAAGAATCAATTCCAGATTTATTATCTCGCTGACTGTATGCTGAATCTTTAATTAAAGTCGTAATTTTCAAAGTTTAAAGTGATGTCTGAATACACCGTGCCAAATTTGGGTTTGCATTATGGCTTGAAGTCAAAAAGACTGCTTGTATTCATAGTAATAAATATCATGCAATAACTTAGGAAGAACAAGCCACAGGAGAGGCAAAAATTGTGGCCTAGAGGGGGCTGTAAAGAGTGTGAACTGTCTCCTTATCTACCTGAAAAACAGCTCCCAAGTCTTGTCATCATAAAATTGCACTTTTGTTATTACTGACATTATTTCTCAGATTTTCCCTTGCATTTAGAACTCTATGCTCTTTTCTTATGTTTATCCAAACTTTTTAGTATAAGAAGTTTCGCATGATCTCCCATAGTTTCTAAAGAGTTTCAGAGAGAGGGTGTTTTATCACCATGTAGAGAAATATTAGGAAAGAGAAGATAATGATAATATGCTATAGGATGAAATAATAATTTTTCTGAAAGTAAAAATATACACTGAAAATTGTATATTTCATTACCACACACACACAAACACACAATTATCAGAGAGATATACCTTCTTGCAATAAGAGAATATTTGCTATAATTATTATGAAAATTGCTAAGCCTTTTATAACTTTAAATATATTTATTTTTAAATATCATATTGAACATGAAGTTTGGCTATGAAAATTGACGTGCCCTCATGTAACATGCCAGTTAATCCCGTCACAATTTGAAAATAACCAAGTTTAGTGGCACACAAGGTTAAAGAATTGAGCAAATGCTGTATGCTTTAACCTTCAGCTTTCTCATCTGGACTGAGTAGATTAATGTTATATATAGATTATAACTATTCATTTAACCAGTTTACCCTAAACTTCGCATTATTCTGAATTACTAAATTCCTCAAATTTAAAGATTTACCAGCCTAACTGGTTAGGATAGCAATGTCAGTTTCTGCTAAAAGCAACGGAACCGTAGACTGTCTTTGAAGACTCCTCTCAGCTGACTACTACCAAGTTAAAAATACTCTAAATGTGATATGTTCAATCTTTCATTCTGACTTCTGTATTTCAAGAATTAAAAGATCTTTTGTTCTTAGGCACCACAAACATGTTTAAAATTAAATGCCACTCTATTGAAATTTTTACTTTCATTATTACCAACCTTACCTGATTTTAGGGAGACGCGCCTGTAAAATGGAGACGTCTTGCTTCAAAGTTTGAAGCAAAATTGACTCTTAAATATTTTTCCCTTTCTTCTTTTTAGATGTATAACATCAGCTCTTCTCCCCTCCCATTACAGAAGCCCCTTAAGGAGAATGAGTCCTGAACTGTGCGTCAGCCCTTCTTACACCTAGAAATAGCTCTGACTTAGTCTTGTAAACCGGGATAATTTGTTCAACCTGTCTGTAGTTGCTCATCTACAGAATTAAGTCCAGGACAGGCGGGGTTGAAAATCTTTTCATATCTAATAGGCAATTGCCTGTTCCATTAATGTGCACGTAATTTTTAGGAGAGCTTCAAATTTGATGTGAAACTTCAATTTGAGTGCGGAGCGAAGGAGTAATAGCTTGAGGATTCTTAATGCGGGTTTCACATTTTCCTGTCACTTTAAATTATTAAAACAAACCCGGTGTAAAGATTAAGGCTGAACCCGATAGCAAGTTAGGCCCCTTCTGTGGTTAACAAAAGCTCATGACCCGGAGTACCAGAAAAGACGTGAGTGTGCACTTTAACTCCTCCATCGACTTTTGTGCTTGGAATCTGAGATAGAGAGGATTCGCTCTAGGATCATTTTCTCCCCCTCTCTGTTTCTCCTCTGAATTCGGCCCATAGAGTGGAAAACTGCTACAATGGAGTGTGTGCTGGGCCGAATAGGGCTTCTGGGAGCAAGGCCTGTAGGGGCTTCTGTTTTTACCACTATTCCTTGTGGGATCAACACCCCGAACACTGGCAAGGAGAGACACTCTGTGTAGTAACAATTAATATGCTTTTGGTGTTTATTATGAGAAGTGGTAAGACCTTAGTAACTGTGACTTACAAAATCTGAAACTTTTTCAGAGAGAGAGAGAGAGAAAGAGAGAGAGAGAGAGAGAGAGAGAGAGAGAGAGAGAGAGAGAGAGAGAGAGAGAAAATATGAAACCCGCAGCGTCGTTTGCTATTATTTCTAGAACAGGGCCATCATCCCAGCCAAAGAACATTTCAGCCAGCTGAGCAGAAAGACAGAGGTGTAAGTTTTGTTTCGGCATTAGCACTACTCTTAGCACACTGCTCATTTTCCAGCACAAGCGTCTTTTACCCCCTTTCTTTGAAGACCTATCAGAGAATTTCAGCTTGAAAGGACACTGCTCTGCAAGAGAAGGTCACGTGGCTTGAGAAAGTGATTTGTGTATGGGATTTAAATGCTTCTTAAAATCCAAACGTTGCCAAATTAAGCATAAGGTATTATTCGTTGATCTGACAGTTGTATTTAAATCTCTGTCTTCCTAAGGTCTTTTTCTCATTGAGACACACTATTGCAGTTATTGCGTTTGAAATGCTTTGCTTAAAAGTTGTAAGCTTTTTCTTTAATCTGGGCCTGAACAGCATGATTTTCACAATTAATGTGGTAAATTAAGAACTCACAGGTTTCCAGATGGAGTAATATTCCTGAGCAATAGGGCTGTATTTTAGTTACTTGGCTTTTAAGTGTTAAAATCAAAAGACCATTTCTTTGGATGTGATTATTAGAATATATCACAGTTGGCTTTTTGTTGTTGTTGTTGTTGTCTTTTTATATGGTTTTTCCCCCTTGGAGTCACTTGAAGAAACATTAAGATTCACTTATAGTCGAATCTAGTCATTGATTCCATTTAGCTATGCTATTCCATAGAGTTTAAATAGCCGAGGCTGTTAATACCTAGAAAAAATAAGACGTAAGAGATTTTACTCAACAAAATTATCTTTTTCTGTTCAGGCTCGATAGTACAACAACTGAAACTGGGTAAATAATAAACAGCAACATGTATTTCTCTCAACCTCACAGGTTGGGAAGTCTAGGATAAGGGGACAGGCACACATGTTTGCTATCTGGAGAGGAACCATTAATCAAACGACAACGAAGTGGCAGAGATTCATGGGCTTAGAAATGGTAGAAAGGGCAAGCTTGATATCCATGATCTACTCTGTAACTACTGTCACCCCAACCCTGAAGATACAACCCCCAAGACTCAATTCGCTGCTTAGGCACTATATCCTAACCATATTACTTCAGAGGTTAAGAAAGACTAGCTAGCTCGGGGATTTAAGGAAAAACCAATACTACTGCTCTAAAAAGGAAGAAAGAATTTTAGCAATAAAATGACTCCTGAAACATTCTACTTTTCTCATAGATGAGTACCTTGCTCATCTGTTATTAGCTGTTGGCCTGCAACAGATGAGAAAAAGAGTTAGAGACCAAGAGATAGTCATTATACTAAGAGTGACAAACCTTGAAATGCTCATCGCTCAAAGGAATGTCTCCATCAAAACCCTCCTCTTAGGGTTCAGGGGAAAAAGAGAATGTAAGAGCCAGAGAGCATGGAGGACACCAGGTAAACAAGGCCCTCTAAACCAATATGATTGAAAGACATGATCTCCCAGACAGAAGTGGCATGCATGGGCCTCCATGTGTCTGCAGAGTTGGAGTTCTCGAGCTGAAAGCGGAAGTGGGTGAGTGCCCTGTTCAGTTTTCTCCAAGTAAGTCTCACTCCGGAACCAGTTTGTTGCTACTCTACTCTTGCCCAGCAGTAGACGGCTAACAGGAAATGAACTCAAAGACATCTTTATAGGTTTCATGTCTTATTATGTCCTTCAAGGGCTCTTTCTTTTGATTTTTTTTAAATTTTATCATATTATGTCCCATATTTATTTTTCTTCTTTCTTTTAACCATAAATGTTCTTTTCATATATATTACAGCTTCATGTTTAGTGTTTGTATGGGATTCCTGAGCGTGTGAACTAGTATGTCTTTGTTTCTTGTGCCTTCTTTTAGGCTCTTTTATGTCATTGTTTTCAATTCTGATGTTGTTAGCTTTTGCTTTGTTTCTATTTTTTGTTTTTTATATTGTTCATTTCTATTTTATTTCTTTCCTATCCCATAGAAGCCTGTTTGCTTTCTGAGAGACAGAAAGGGAATAGATCCAATGGGAGGGGAAACAGGGAGGAACTAGTTGGAATAGAAGGAAGGAAACACTTTAACTAAGATATATTATATGAGGGAAAATATATGTATTTTAAGGAAAAGAAAAAAATCAGTATATGAACTTGAGCTCTTCACACTCTTTTAGACCATAGAAAATATTATCCTAATCCCACTATTTTAAGTTGTACATGTGGAAAAGATTTAAAAGCAACCATTGGAATAGATATTTTGTCTTAATTGCCCCCAATATATCTTCCAAGTACTCGGTTTCACTGAAATCCTCAGAGCACACTGTGAATCCTATTTTTCCATAGGGAAGAGGATAGCACTGGTTCCTTCATTCCCACCCCCCAGTATTGATTCAGTGTTAAAACAAATGGAAGTAGAGCAATGATATGGTAAGGTCAGTCTTAGGAGACTTTGAAGTATCCCATTTCAATTTGCATTCATTTTCAAACCCTTAAACAGTTATCAACTAGATATAAGAACTGAGAAATCTTGCTGCTGTTTACAGTCATAAAGCCAATTTTGGAGCTGTTTCTAGGAATTCTGGCCTCTGTTTCCAGCTGAGTTGACAATCTTGTCTCATAGAAACATTTAGTGGGCAAAACATTCTGAACCTTAACAAGTCCCTAATGCAAACATAAAGAAGACCGATGCCTGTGCAGCAACAATAGTACACCATTATGCTCTTTTTTAACACATTTACAGCATGTGATATTGACAGATAAGAGCTTTATGGCTTACAGTGCACTTCTTGGGGTTCGTATTATTCAAACTACCTGCCCCTTGGGACTCCACCACTTCTAAAAGGAAATATTAGACATTGTGGTAACAAGGACAGATATTTGTTTACCAGCTTGGTCTCACAAAGCTTTCAAAAATAGTATGCAATCTGTCTCTCAGTGTTGGGTCAGTGTATACTGGATAGTTCAGTGCTTCAGCAAAAGCAGGAGCTGTCTGCTAACAACATACGACTGCTATAAATTATTTCCTTGGACTGTCATGTATATAAGCCTCACAGAGCTGACTACACACAGCACATCTGTCCAACTCCTTTTCTTTATGCCATTTTTTTTCTTAGTGTTTGAGATGAACCATGCCATGGGGAAGTGTCATTACCTTTTCTGTTTGTGAGTGGGACAGCATCTCTCAATGAATCTTACCAAAAGTTTGCACTAGTTAAATGTAGCTTTTATTGCAACATCTAAAACCACTGACAATAAAGAATGATAAATAATCATTTTTTGAAAATAAAAACCAAGGAATCAGCTCTCATAAACTGAGGATTATTTGAACTCAGCATTTAAACATAAAGATTTCCTGTACAAGACATACAAGAGCTCAACACACCCTAGGGCAATACGATCCAAAAAATATAATTTAGTATTCTACAATGAAATATAGAAACATAATATAAAATATAAAATATAAATAAATATATATAATATAAAATATAAAAATATAAAATGCATAAAACTAAATTCTGAAATATAAAAATAAAATAAATTTACTACTGTCGTAAAACAATTAGACATCTTAGCAGCTGTAAAAAGAGTGTTGAAATTGATAATGGTCTTAGTTCTTGGTATTACTAACTCACATACTTTTCAAGAAATTGATGAGCATAGGCAGATCCTTATATGCAAACATTATTCACAATTATAAAGATGTAATTAAATAGCACTAGTTTCAGATGTTCTTGTATTACTAACCACTCTGAATCTATATAATATTATTAACATCATTGTTGAATTTACCGCCATAATATAAATTGAAACACCATACACCTACACCTCATGTACAAAGTCTGGTAAGTTATTTGTGTCTCAGACAAAATAAACTTAAATCTAGCAGCAACTCAATTATTTAAGAATGAAGTGGATTACATTACCTCCAGAAAAACACAGCAGAGCCAACTAGAAATTTCAGTACCTAAAGAATCAATCTTTCAAATCCAATTTAAAGACCTGAAAGTTTCCTAATAGCTTAGTTATTAATGTTAATGAAATATGAGATTGGGATATGTATTCAGTAAGAATATTCTTTTATAATGATAAATATTAATAGGTCTAAGGCAACAAATTGATTCACAAAGGGCTAGTCATAATTGGATGAAATTGGACTTAAATTGGGTAAAATTAGACAATAGGCTATGAATGTAAAATTTATTACCTATGGTAGAGAAAGAAAAAAACAGTGAAGTACTTGAGAGTAGACGATGCACTGGGGTTCACGTGTAGCCAGGAAAGATAATGAAACACTGAAAATCACAAATATGGTTTCTTGATTGTATCGGAGACAAAGTATCTACCAGAAAATAAGATGATTATGAAAATACATTTCCTTAATAGTCTGATGAAAGTATTACTTTGAGACCATGAATCTGGAAATGAAATGAAATGGGCTTTATCTAAGTTTAAAATAGGTTTCTTACTCCCCTATAATCTATGGAAACTATTTAGTTCTCCTCCTGTAATTCTCCTTTTAAGAAATAATCTAGAATAAAAAATCGATATTCCTAATTAGGCAGTGAGTGTGCAATGGGAGTTTAGTCAATCAATTAATCAATAAACATTTTTGGACATAAAAACTCGACCTACCCCTGAAGAAGAACAGGCGAGAGAATATACTAGATTGTGCTTTGTAATACACTATTAAAATTTAAACAGAGAATAGAAGGACAGTCCTCTCAAAACTTGCTATAATGTATTTCGGACAAAATATGTATCATAAGTATATTTATGTATTGGTGTGCATATAAAATGTAACAGTCAATAAGAGGAAACAAGCAACTCTAGACATCATAAAACACTCTTGGTTTTCTTTGCATGAGTGACAATGATGTGCGGCCGTGCAGTGTGAACTGACGTTTTATAGACTAATCAATGCCAGGCAAACCAGGAAATCTGAAGTGATGTAGAATGAAGCTGGCATTCTTTATTCACTAATTTGACAGTGTGACTGGAGCACTCTTTCCCTTTAGGAGTTGACTCTCATAATGGCAGGGAGCTAGCTAAGCAGAAAAGAGGCCTGGCTGTGTCTCACAGAAGGTGTGTCGTTTTCCTTATGTCTCGGGGTGTAAGTGATTCCTTTGACATGGGTCAGATGGTAACCGATGGCATGAAGGCATATAGAGAAGAGTGAAGGAGTTAGGGTATGGCAAGAGGGGAGGGGCGATGCTCTCCTAAGAAGCTGTGTGCAAAGACTTCCCTGGTAAGGGCTGTTTAAGAAGAAACACAAAGATCACTGAGAGTTGCTATGCAGCAGTTAAGGGAGTGATGGGAAGCAAACACAGAGGAAACAACAAGAGTTGTTGAGAGCATTGAAAAATATGCTATGTGTAGAGAGAGGTACATGGAAGAAGAAGGTGATGGGTCAAGTTCATTGGAACGGCTGGAGGAGCGTGCATGGTGCTAACTTGAAGGAGAAGAAGTCTAGCTTGTCTAAACTCTGTCTTTACAAATAATGCCTGGATATGGTTATTAATCATTTCCCCTTCTACTGCTAAGAGAGTAACATTTTGGATGATAAATGGTCAGTCTAAGAATAGTCCACTAAATAGGTTTTACTACGAATGGAGTAAGAAACCATGCAGAGATTGTATTTTATATATATAAATGTTAACAGATTCTCTCTGGCCTGTGAACTAACCGTAGGCGATAGGAACACAAAATGTAACATAGAAAATGACTTCAGAGTATTGTAATTATGTAGATAAGTTTTGCAGTAAGTCAGACAATTGAAAAGAGGATTTTTCTTGTATATATAGAAGGAGTCAGTAGGACTCTGGCTATAGTTGGATGTGAGAAGATACTTGCTTAATTATTATCTTGTGAGATCCTAGTGAAAGGGAGGAGTTATGGGCCACTTTAAAGTACCCAGGGCTTAAGTAAGAAAAATTAACATGGATCAGGTTCACTGGGCAACAGAAACCAGGAACTCGGTTTATTTATGTATGCCAGCTTTGATGCATACAGAACTGGAACATAGAGATGGTGGCATGGGCCTTTAATTACAGTACTCGGGAGGTAGAAGCCAGAGGATCTCTATGATTCTGAGGCCAGTCTGATCTGCATGAGCTAGTTCCAGGACAGGCACCAAAGCTACAAAGAGAAACCCTGTCTTGTCTTGAAAAACAAACAAACAAACAAAAGCAAAAACAAACAAAAGGCAAAAATAAGAAACAAACAACAGCAACAACAAAAAGCCCAGTCACACACAAGTATTTCTATGAGTCTAGTACAAGAGAAAGGGGTACAAATATAAATGCTGACATAAACACAACTGGGTTGCCTTGGTACACAAAGAAACAAGCGAAACTGAAAGTGAGAGTCCAGTGAGGATGAAGCACAGGACATAGATGGACTCTTTGAGAAATGATGGTTTTGATCCTATAATCCTGTGGTAGGGCAACAGAGGATAGTTAGAAACAGGAGTGAAGATTCTCTTAAAATCATAGTTAGCATTCACATCTCTCTTTTTAAATGAAGGAGAAGGAGAGAGTGAGAGAGGGAGAGAGAGACAGAGATACACACACACACACACACACACACAGAAGGGGGGTAGTACTAGAAATATTGGTCCTTAACACTAGGAATGATATCCCATCTGAAACAACAACATGAACTGAAGCCAGTAATGTCATCTGAACAGTTGATAGTTCACACAGTGAGAACTTATCTAACTCAAACACTTTCGAAGTGTGTTCTCCAGAATCTTAGAGAAATGTTAACGTTTCTTTGAAGCACCCTGTAAATGAAGATAAATGAAAGCTATTTCTGGCATGTGTACCACTCTCATTTTCTCTACAGTGAGATTGAGCTCAAAATAAGAAAACATTGCACAATAAATATACAAACACCAAATTTAACAATTGTGATTAAAGGCAAACAAGCACACAATTTAAAAGAAAACCAGAAAAAGTTTTGAAAATCATCATTTTGTTCCAAACCATATTATTAGCGCAGCCTTGATATTGCACTGTTTCAACATGGCAACACTTTGAAGTGAAAACACAAAAAATATTTAGTGGTAACACATATTATTGATATGGGATGTCCTTCTGTATATGTGTTGCTTTGATTGGCTGATGAATAAAGCTTTTTTAGCCAATGATTTAGCAGAATATAGCCAGGCTGGAAGAGATAGCCAGAGTAGGCAGAGTCAGGGAAACAAAATGTAGCTCCTGAAGGAGAAGGACACACCTCATGGTGATATGCAGATTGAAAGAAATGGGTGAATTTAAGATGTAAAAGCTAGCCAAGAATTTGCTAGAGTCATTGGCCAGTGCTGTAATTGATAACATTTCTGTGTTTTTATTCAGGTCTGGATGGGCGGGAAAGGAACAAGCAGTGTCCTTCCACACGTTGTTGTTATTCATAGTATTATTTTCCCTGCACACAAATCCTGTGCTATCTATTCCTTTTCTGTTATGCTCCACAGGTTTCCACTGGCTCTGTGTCTTTGGTGCGATGAAGATGGGTATGTATTACTAATGGTTGTAGAGTTGTATATGATAAGTGCAGTTGCAGCTTCAATTTTAGGACATCAGTTTTTCCAAGTTAACTTTTTAAAGAACTTGCATTCTTGGGTGCTTTAGAAACTGTTTATTTTTTTTTTCTTTCCAATATTTTAGGCTCTGAGTGTTTGTACCACGAAATTTACACACAGGATTTGTGAGAAATATAATATTGGCCCCTGGAGAGTTTTGAGTCTTAGAAGAATGCTCCTCAATTCTTAAAGAACATGGGACATAAAACTATCAAAATCACAATGAGAAGAATCTGCCTCATATCTGTATTCTAAACACTACTCTGGAGAATAGGGCCTCAGAGTAATGAAACCGTAACAGATTGCTATGCCAGGCAACACAAGGAACAATGCAGATTGCAAAATGTAAATAGTAAAGGATACAATTTTTTTTTAAAGGTATCCACCTTCAAGTATCAGAACAAAGTCTGAAAGGCATAGATGTTTAACAAGTCACTGGGGGGAACAACTCAGAATTAACACACTAACATCACAACTACCAGACAGTGTATATTTATATAACCTTGTCAGATGTTGATATAGTTTTCCCAGTAGACATTAAGGGAACATATTTTACCCTTGACCAATTAAAATAGAAATTATAAATAGATACCTTCTAGATTAAGCAATTTTTAAAGAAACAAAAAAGATTTCTTTGTATTTGGGTCATAAAATATAGTGCCAGGATAGTGAAGACAGTATAGGGTAGAAAATGAAATTTAAAAAATGTAAGGTAAGGTCAGTGGGGAGTTGGTGATAAAACCAGCAAGACATCCGTGGTCCTCTAGACAACAGTTTCACCAGCTGACTGCTGAGCAACAGGCAGGCAAAAGCCTAGTGGAGCGATAAACACAGCAGGAGACGGGGAAGCACCATCAGGAAAGCAGGGAGGCAGCAGGGGAAGTTCATTGAAACGTTAATTGAAGTAACAAGCTGAGAGCCCAGCAGGTTGAAGAACAGACTCCTGGAGACAGATTGAGAACTTTAGCAAGTAGGAAATGAAAAAAAATACCAAAAAGAAAGAAAGAAAGAAAGAAAGAAAGAAAGAAAGAAAGGAAGGAAGGAAGGAAGGAAGGAAGGAAGGAAGGAAGGAAGGAAGGAAAAGAAAGGAAAAAAGAAAGGAAGGAAGGAAGGGAAAGAAAGGAAGGAAGGAAGGAAGAGAAAGAAAGAAAGAAAGAAAGAAAGAAAGAAAGAAAGAAAGAGAAAGAAAACAAAAGAAAAAAGTGAGCATACTGTTGAGGGATTGAGAAATACCTATGTGCATAATTCTTGACCGTCCATGAAGAAAGTCTAACAGCTACCACAAACAGTCTAACAGTCATAGGCTTGAAATATTATAAAGTTTTTGAATTACATGAAAAATACTTGTATTCTTTCCAATTCCATGTTAACTTTAGTGACCTCTATACATTCAGTTTCCCAATAAAAACAAAACTGAGGCCGAAATACCAACTATGAACACTGTAAAGGGGAATTTAGAAAAATATTTTATAGTTCTGTCGTGGTGTTCCATACAATTAATAAAGTGTGACCTCTGAACTTTTCAAAATTGGGTTTAGAAAAAAAAAAACAGTTATTGTTGTTTGCTCATAGGATTAGGAGCACAGTTTATTATTATTATTATTATTATTATTATTATTATTATTATTATTATTATCATCATCCCACAGGAGTAGAGCACAGCTAAAGTCTGCAATAGCAGCTCTAGTATTCTATGCGCAAGGCACGGACAAAATAACTGTAGCACACATTTGTCAGAACAGGAAGAAGAAAGCTTTCTATTTGCTCTCTGAAATTGACAATAGGCAGATCAATAGGTAGAACAAACACACTTATGTGTGGGTGCACCTGCACGCACACACACACACTCACACACACACACACACACACACACACACACACACAAAGAGGGATGAAAAGTCTGGCAGATTCTTAACTAAAATGTAAAGGGGACAAGAAAAGAATGATAAAGAAGACAAACTACTGGCATCATTTTCACTGAAACAAAGACAGACAATTTGAGTCAAAGGTCAGTAGGAGGAGTCTGTGGGCTGACCCACCCTTACTGATCAGATAAATCAGGTCTGAACCAGAATAGATAAACCCAAGATTGTGGGTCTATCAACTTCCCTTACTTTGTTTATATTGACCAATCCTAGTTTAGGAAAAATCCACTTCAAGAAACATCCTTGAAATCTTCAGCACTCACTCCAGTAGAGACCAGGCACTGGATTTCCAGGGATGCTTTCTGTACCTGACTTTCTGTGGGCTTTTTCACCATTAAGAGTAGAAAAGTGAGAAGGGGAGGATGGGGAGAGCTTGGGGGAATAGGGTGGTTGGGATGGAGGAAGGGTGGATATGGGAGTAGGGAAGTATCTATCTTAATTAAGGGAGCCATTTTAGGGTTGGCAAGAGACTTGGACATAGTGGGGCTCCCAGGTGTCCAAGGAGATGTCCCCAGCTAGTTCCTTGGGCAGCTAACTAGAGGGAGCCGGAAATGGCCCTATCCTATACCCATACTAATGAATATCTTGCATATCACCATAGAACCTTCATCTGGAGATGGATGGAGATAGAGACAGAGATCCCACACTGGAGCAGTGGACTGAGCTCCCAAGGTCCAAATGAGGAGCAGAAGGAAGGAGGACATGAGCAAGGAAGTCAGGACCACGAGGGGTGCATCTACCCACTGAGACGGTAGGGCTGATCTAATGGGAACTCATCAAGGCCTGCTGAACTGGGACTGATGGAGCATGTGATCAAACCAGACTCTGAAAGTGGTGGACAATGAGTGCTGACTGAGAAGCCAAGGACAATGGCAGTGTGTTTTGATCCTACTTCATGTACTGGCTTTGAGGGAGCCTAGTCTGTTTGGATGCTCACCTTCCTAGACCTGAATGGAGGGGGAGGACCTTGGACTTCCCACAGGGCAGGGAACCCTGACTGCTCTTCAGACTGGAGAGAGAAGGGGAAAGGAAGTGGAGGAGGGGGAGGGAAATGAGAGGAGAAGAGGAGGTGGAAATTTTTAATAATAATAATAATAAAAAGAAAAAAAAGAGTAGTTTTTATGTGCTGATTCTGGGAAACTGTCTCGATTTTCTCAGCAGCTACCTGTTACACTCAATATATGCCCCACTTTCTATTTAATTGGCTTAGGAAATGATCCCTATCAAGACTTGTGTACCATTTATTCAGTCTTCAGTAAGTACGAACTGAAGTTATCAGAAAAAGAAATATCCACATGCTTGGTAAACATTCTGCAAAGGCTAGTTGACTGACTGGGACCGTTTAGTTTTAGAGATTTGAAAAATCATAGTTCCATAGACACTTGAATCCTCTAAATGTGACCTAATACGTGTGACTATGAGGTGAAACATTAGGATGTATTTACTTAGTGACCTATCTTCTATTAACCCAAAATCTAAGAATAGCATCAAATTGTGTCTGAGAACTTCAGCAGAGACTCTGCCACTTTGCTGGAACCTTATGTCCTCATCTATAAGGTATGAAGATTAATGATCTCATTTTTGTTCGGTAACCAAAAATGGTCCATATATCCACGTCCATGGCAACACATATTATTTCTGGCAACATTTATCCATGTCCTTGGGCCATGACAACTTATATTTTGCTTAGAATAAATGCGTAATGACTCTGGATAAGCAAATTTTATGCTAAAGTCTGCTGAATCATGAATATCTGTGTCAAACATAGTTGGACAATACAGTTATGATACAGTCGCAGGGCACCGTACTTTTGGAAGGAAGAAAGAATAGTTAGAGTAAGACTTCATCGCTAGCCTTGCGAAAAAGAGCCTCTGGCTTCTATGACCCATTTTGTAGAGGAGAGATTTTAATTTCTGAGGTACCTTTGCTATAGATTCAAAGGGTAGACGGCATGGCAAAGTCGGGGAGAAATTTCATTCTGGAGACATCATTTGGGCTACTACTGTTTTCTGAACTGTAACATCCTACCAGAGGTCAGCATACAGAAGAATTAGAAGTGTGCTCATGCATATTACACATGTGGATTGGAAGTTTGTCTAATGGTAGAACCATTTCCTAGATTGTATGAGGCCCTGGTTTCAATCCCCTAGTACCTAAAATAAATGATACTTAAAAATTATTTCTAACTATAGAAATAAGACATAATCAGAACAGAGATGATCAGAAAGATTTATCTTGGATTTCCAAATTGTCACAGCGTAAATAATATCTGATTTACTGAATTTGAAGGAGAAATGATTATAAAATACACAGAAAGATATAGACCACATTTCTCCTTTGTCTAGAAACTATGCAGAATTGAGGGTGTTAGCTTTTTAAGTGTCTTATATGTTCAGAAAACAAGAACCAGTCTTATCATCATCATCATCATCAGTATCAAGTAAATAAATTGATGGGTTATGTATAATTAATTTATTTGATTGCATGAGGTTGTTCTATACTGAACATCCATTACAAAAAGAAAACACCAGTGTGATTTTTAAAACATTTTTATAAAAAATGTATCAAGTTCTCAAAATGCTGTGTATTTTCTTAGTACAAAGAAAAGAAATTAAGAAAGAGACAAAGCTAATTAGGTGAAGTTAATTAGACTGGAATAAATGGCATTTTGAGCTATGAAGGAGAATTAAATATTTTAGTCAACTGTAGAACAATCAGCAAGTACGTGTGGAGAGATTTTTCATTCTCAAAGAGTATTCATTTCATCAATATGAATTAATCTGGGAAAACGCTAGAAATTTTAAGTACAAAGTAACATGTTAATTTTGCCCAAATTTCTAATGAGAAGATAGATTTTATTCATTTTAATTTTTTTTCAAATACCATAGCACTATCCTCTGGTATCATTTAAGTTATAAGATCTATGGGATGAGTTGATGAAAGAACAGTATGTAAAATGTTATCCTTTCTTCTTTCTTTTTGAAAATTTAGATTTATTTTATGTGGATGCCTTTGCTCTCACTGTATGGCTATGAACACGCCTGTTACCGTGGGCATCAGTCAGAAGATGTTGGATTCCTGGGAACTGGAGAACTGTGTCTGTGAACAATCAGGTGGGTCCAGTGAAATGAACACAAGTGACCTCAACCACTGAACAACCTCCCCAGCCCCATGTTATACTTTCAAAGAGCAAATTAAACCCCCATATTGGAAGCAGTTTGCTTATATGATCAGAAATAACTATTATGCTCTTTATTTGTGATTTTATTTACTTTATATTTATATGAATCTGATTTGAGTAAGATCAAGTAAAACTGGAATACCTAATTCAATTTAACTTTTATAACATAGTTTTTCATAAAAAATGCCTAATGTTAATGACCTTATAAACTTTATAACTTTACATCAATACTGTTTTCCTTTATGACTGTCATACTTTTCTAAATTGCCATTAATTCCATATTTAACTTTAATCAATACCTGTTATTTTATATGTAAAAATATAATCATATTTTTTCTTAACACAGGTATTATACTTTTAATTTTATCGATGAACAAGACATTATTATGGGACTTTCTTTTCTTTTGTTAAGTATACATTTATTTCAAAATATCTAATTAGTCAGGCGGTGGTATTGTATGCCTTTAAACCCAGCATCAGTGGGGCAGAGGCAGGAGGATCTCAGTGACTTCAAGGCCAGCCTCATCTACAAAGCGAGTTACAAGACAGTCAGGGCTGTTACACAGAAAAAAACTGTCTCAAAAATCCAAAAACAAAAAAAAAAAAGAATTTTAAAGATGTCTAACTAGATCTTGCTCAGGTATTTGAATGTGAGACATTCCCTCAATGGTTTCTGTGGAGAAGGTTTCCTTCCTGGCTGCAGAATCAATCATTCAGAGGAAAGTCCAATCAAGAATCCTGGCACATAATTGGATTAGTCTACTGACTGATTTATAGCTTGAAGGCGATATTGGGAACTGATGAAAACTGGGAGAAGTGGGGACGTGAAGTACCTTGTGGCTAGACAGAGGATGTCCCCAGTGCCTCCTCTCTTCCGTTCCTGTCTGTCTTGGATTGTATAGCACTATTACAGCAGGGAACATCCTTGACACTCTGCCTCATGTCAGGCCTGTATCAGTACATATTGATTACCCTTGAAATCATAATCCAAAGTGTACCATTTACTCCTTTAAAATGTTTATTCTCAGCTCTTTGTCACAATGACAAAATGTCTAATTAACACAAAATTGGCGATGGAAGATAGGCATGCGTCAATACTTCACATCACAAGGTCAACACAATTCCAACCCATAGGTCAATTTCAATTTTTGCCAATTTTCTTCATCTTCCACTATGCATATTTTCACACTTAGCTTGCTTTTTAGTTTACTAAGTACACAACCATTACATGCATGTTTTAATGTATGGCAAGAATATTTGGAACAAACAGAAACTGCCATTGTGGAGTGAATAAAAATAGCTTTTATTTTTATTTCAACTTCTAAGTTAAGAAATTTAGCAGTGAACAACATGAGAGAAAAATACAAAAGCTTTCAAGCCTCCTGTGGAAGGAAAAGTGCTTGAAGAAAGGGGTTTTGAATATTTGCAAAATATAAAGCCCTGTGCTCTCTGCTCCCTGCTCTCTTTTTAGCAATGGCCATAGATGTAAAAGCACCAGGAGAATTTAGAATGGACTTTTTTTTTTAACTCTCAAGTATGTATTCATCGAGCCTATGAAAAATTAAATGAATGAATACAGACTCCAAGCAATAAAGAAGACACTTCTATCAGAACTCGTTACAAACATCCAGGAATACTTTTTGAAACTCAAGCTGAGTTCATCAGGTGTCATTACAGGAAATGATACAAACCAACGGATCAAGGCTGTTTTCTAACTTGCTGCTGTAGGAAGGAGTTCCATTCTGACCTTCTCTACTTGTGTCTGCAGACTCTCAGAGAGCATCACTTTCTCTCTCCTTCCCCGCATGCCCCTTAGGTTTTGTCTATCATCTAAAGAACCTATCTCTCATTTACATTCCTTAGTCCTTAAGCACACACCCCGCTCTATAATGACCTGTAGAAGTAACAAACCTCTGAAAACATAGCATGCGAAAAAAATGTGCAATTAACACAATTCAGTTTGAAAAATTTATTTTTTCCTCCTTTTTAAATCTTTTTAAATCACATCATGGTTCTTCTTGCTATTCATTCCCCTGCCCTTTATATCCACCCTCTGCCCTTGCAAACTACCCCACTAAATAAAATTTAACAGAAAAAAAGGAAAAAAAGAGAGAGGGAAAAAAAAAACAAATCTCATGTATGCTGTGGTGTGACACAGTGAGTCACACAGAAAACTCTTTAATTCATATATCTTTACTTTTATGTGTTCATTGCAGAGAGTCACTGGTCTAGTTCAAGGCTTCTGATTTCTACTGGTCCCTTACTGGAACTATTTTTGTTAATGGTGCTTTTGCTCTGTGGTGTGGAGATCCTGTAACTTTGGGTCTGGAGGAGCTGGTCCCTTTACATGATCCTGCGAATCACATATGTGATAGATGTTGGAGTGGGCCAACAATTAACCCTGGGTCTGGGCCTGGGTAGTTCTGGTTGGTTAGCCCACCAGCTCTCCCTTGTTCTCACTTACCCAGGTGAGCTCTCCGGCAGTGTACCAGGAAGTTTGCTCATTTCTGTGATGAGCAAGGAGTGGGACCAATTCTCCTGCCTTCATGGCTCGAGGGTGAGAACTTCCACACCTATACCTTCAGGGCCAACTCTACTGTATTGTCCAGGCATGGCATAGGAGCCAGTCTCCCAAGTGCTGCAGTTGATGAGGGGCAGGGCTGGTTCTTCTGCTCTTTGCATGTCTGGGTCAGCTGTCCCACCAGACTCAGGTGATGATGGGTGGTTGTAAGGGCTGTAGGGGACTGGGATGGGATAGGTGCCACCTCTCCCTTGACATGAAAGATGACTAATGGGGACAGCTCTCCTATGCTCACAGCTACAGGGTTGGATTATCCTCATTTCCACCAACTAAATTGGCTCTGTTTTGCGGCCCAGGTGAGATACAAGGCCTGTTTATGGAGGAATTCTTAATAATATATTTATAAATATACAACTGACAGCAAATATATTGATCACCTTTTACAAAGTGGTAGGTTGGATTGACCTCACCAAATATACAGTTTTATGTTCTCTAAATATAATAAAATTTGAATGCATGACTTGAAAACAATTCAAATGTATTTTTAAAGGGGTTTTAGTCTCCATCATGAAATGAAACAGAATTGAATGCACTAATAAAACAACCACTTTTTATTTTGATTAATCAAATCAAAATATGGTTTTGAGGTAGGCATGATGGCACACACTTTTAATCTTAGCACTTGGGAGGCAGAGGTAGATGGATATCTATAACTTCGAGAGGCCATCCTGGTCTACAAAGCGAGTTTCAGGGCAGCTAGAGCTGTTTCACAGAGAAACCTTGGCAAAAAAGAAAAAAAAAAGAAAGAAAGAAAAAAGAAAAGAAAATAGGGTTTTGTAATTTTAAAAATCAATTATTTGTCTGCTCTTTCAGTGTCTCAATAATTGTATGCCATTCTAGATCTATTTTAAAATTAGGAGTTGCTGTGCCTAGCAGTGACATGGCATTCATTGTTAACGAACAAAAGAGTGAGAGTTAAGGGACTAACTCAGACCTCTCATTGTATTAAAGATGTAACTTAGCCTGAGCATCTAGATACTTTTGAAATGCCCCGTGCTTAAGGACTGAAGAGGGCATAGGTGAGAGACGAATACTTTATTCAATACACAGGCAGTAGCAGGCATCCACTGCAGACTGAGGAGGACAGGAAGCTCTGTTCTCTGAGAGTCAGGAGATATGGGTGGAGAAGCTTGGGATGTCTGCAGATGGAGCCCCTGAAGAGGCTGAACAGTCCAGATGAGAGGATATCGTGAGTTAGAAAGTGGGAGTAGGTAGGACAAGAGAAAAATCAACATACAAAGTTATGGCAAGGGAGGGCTGAGAGAAGTCACAATACTCAATATTTTCTATAACCAATTGGATGACTGGGAACCCACCAAATGCAATGTTAGTAGCCTATGTTATTTTGAAAGTCTCTTGGACAAACCGCTGAAAGAAACAGTTCCCATCCCTGGAGTTTTTGTTTGTTTTGTTTTGTTTTTGTTTCTTTGTGTGTTGTTGATTATCATATTCCAACTATGACTGTTGGAATATCATTGCAACCTCATGTATTGCAACTCCATTTAAATCATATATATGTATATATATGTGTGTGTGTGTATAAAAGTGTATATATATACATTTTTAATATGTGTAGATTTCAAAATAAATTTCTAAAATTTTATGTTTCTCTGAATTATCCAAATACGTGGAGTGTTATTTATGTCTCCCTTCACATCTCCCATTTCCCAGTTAACCTTCCCACTATTTTCCCAATTCTCCCTTCATAGAACCCACGTCTTAAAACCCTACTCTGTAAAGTTGCTCTTTCTTCATCTACTTATGGTCTACTTCTACTTCCCTGGCTTCTTTGTTTACTTTACATTTTTTTTAAAAAGAGCTGTCATAGATATTTAAAGACAAATTTAGAGACGTTTGGAGTGTGAGGCTTTGTGTGAATAAAACTGGTTACTTTGTTTTCTTGACGGCAGCAATGGCAATAGTTATGACCAAGCAAACTCAGGCTAGAAACCACTTCTGGGAATAAAAATATCCACAGAGCACAAACACAAATCAAAGACTTTAGGCATAAAACCTGATAGACCATCTGGAGAATATAGACTTGGTTATTATATGATTGATGATGTTAACTAGAAAAAAGCTCCGGATCATATTATGTTTGTGAAAGGCATACATTATATTTCTGATTTAAGATACGTTTACTTTTTAAAGCCTATTGAATGTTTAAGAGACAGGTGCAAAAATCTTTTAGATATATTACACATGGAGTTCACAGAAAGTGAATAGATTTGAAATAATTCACACAGACTCAGAAGTAGATTTAGTAGTGTGTGGAGAGTGATATGGCAATTATTCTGCCACAGGAGCTTGTGGTTGTCTCAAGATAGGTCAAAGCATCACGGTTCGTAACATGGTTCATCCAGACTTCCACTCAGCCTTTGGTTTCTCCACTGTTCCCATGAATTCAGTGAGTACACATGGAGCATAATCAGACAAAAATGCTAACACAGAGCACTTTCAAACCTCCCAGGATGACAACCCAATGCATATGTGTTGAGCGAGAGTTGAAGCAGCCAAGGCATCGATGGATGCCAAAGTGGCAATACACAAACATCTCCATCCCTCGTGCTGTATTTGACATGTTAACTTCAGAAATAGTGGTGTTAGGAATTAGGAGCACTGGAAAATGACTTGTCGTACTTGTGACATTCTCAAAACTGGGATTGCTGCCCTCTCCAAAGAGGTTCTGGAGCAAACTGTACTGGTTTTCCACTATTTGGGGGTATCAAGGGAGAACTGGAGTCTGGAGCAGAAGAAAACCTTAATGAGAGCTCCAGAATGCTGGCCTCATATTACACATTTTCAGAACCCAAAACTGGGAGAATAAAATTTAATTGTATGCAAACCACTCATGTGTCAAACTTTGTTATAGCAGCCTTCACTAAGGCGTAAGCCTAAAGCTGAAGTTAGCAGCTTGCATTTTGCTGACTTTGACTAAGTAAAAATAGTAAATTCACTAAAATGGATTCAGACATATGATTTTCATAGGTTTTAATTCATTAATATCTGAAACTATTATGATTATTGAAATTATCAATTTTTAAACTATACTCTTTTCACCTAAAGTTATATTTGCTTATTTACATATAAATGTTATTAACATGGTAAGCTACCATGATGATCATCAGAATTTTTCCACAACTTAACATTATGGTACTTATTATTACACATTTATACCATAGTTTTACTATTTTAACACTACTTTTATAAATAAATATAGATTGGTACTTATATTCAATAATTGAGTTATATACATAAATATAATAAACATGCATATGTGGACAGCGTTCCTAAGAAATATTTATCTGTCTATGGTTCTTGTGGTATATTCAGCCACAGAAACTTAGTTTCCTTTAAGATATATATATATATATATATATATATATGTGTGTGTGTGTGTGTGTGTGTGTGTGTGTGTGTGTGTGATGCATACAAACACATAAACGCTCACATGAATTGCTTATAAACCAACATATTTTCTTGAACTTTCTCAAATAACTTTGATATTAATTGCCCTTTAGCTGTCCTTCTTCAGTACTGACCTCCTCTCTCCTGCACCCAGGAGGAGCCCTGTCTCCATCATTCTTCCCCAGAACCAGGCATGAGAAAGCTCTTTTCAAATTGTTAGGTAGTCAAGAAATTTACCAAAGAATATTGGTTTTGTTCTTTTTTTAATTTGTTTTTTTGCGACAGGGTTTCTCTGTAGCTTCGGGGCCTGCCCTGGATCTAGCTAGCTCTTGTAGACTTGGCAGGCCTCAAACTCACAAAGATCTTCCTGCCTCTACCTCCTGAGTGCTGGGATTAAAGGCATGAGCTACCACTGCCCGGCAAGAATACTGTTTATTCATGTCAAAAGGAGTTGTTGATTTTTACTCTTTGGGGCCTGCCACCCAGCTCCCAAATAAATACATGAAGGCTTATTCATACTTAGCTTGGTTTGTTTCCAGCCAGCTTTGCTTAACTTAAAGTTTACTATCTATCTTTTGCCTCTGAGCTTTTACCTTTCTCTATTCTGTATGTCTTTCTTTACTTCTTACTCTGTAGCTGGCTGTGTGTCTGTGTGTCTGTGTGGCTGGCCCCTGGCATCCTTTCTCCTTTTCTTGTTCCTCCTCTCCTTCCCTAGATTTCTCCTCCTATTTATTTTCTCTCCGTACCCGTCCCACCTATCCTTTCTCCCGCCTCGCTATTGGCCCTTCAGCTTTTTATTAGACAGATTAGACAGGTAAAGTAACACAGCTCCACTGAGCTAAACAATTCAACATAAAAGAATGCAACACAACTTTGCATCATTAACCCAACATTCCACAGTGTAAACAAATGTAGCACATCTTTAGGTAATATTTCACAATAGTCATACTTGGTTTCCTCATAGGGCTTGAGGGTGGACCCTTTTTGCTAAAGATTATGCATACTTAAGACCCAGTGTTTCAATGCTGGGAGTTGGTTCTGGCCTGATAACTTCCTTCCTGCAGTCTAGTTTCCATAATGTACTGCCAAGCTGCCAAGAGATGGAATCAAACAATCCTACCCAACTATAACATCTGTTAACCACACACTGCTATAAGTTTGACAAGATATTCATAAAAATGAAATAAGTAACACTCACATTTCAATAGCAACCAACATTTGTCTATTTGCAGTTAAGGCCCACTCCGTAGTAGGAAATCATGCCTGATATGAAAACCTTGCCAGCTTCCCAGGGCTGGTGAGGTTATAGTTCTTCGAGAAGAGAATGTTACCAGTTTGATAGGTTAGCATAATTCCTTGCCATGTTCTATGCTTACAGCTATAATAAGTGTAGCTATCACCCCTCATGAACAAATCCTCCTCTTAGAGGAAATGAAAATCACAGAAAACCACAGCTAAACAGTAGGCAGAGATCAACAGATTGAGGGCTGGAATAGCCACAATAGATATATCTAAATCGTACCTCCTACATCGCAGAGAACATTGCCAAAGGGGAGGTAGAAAGATTCTAAGAGCCAGAATTACTAAGAAAATGTAAAACAGCCTTCTCTAGAAATAGTTACATAAAGATGACCAGAATAATGGCTATATCAATGGATTTTGTTAGTGTGATAGGGGGAACATTCTAGGGTCCCATAGCTGATCCAAGAGCTACAGGCAACTACCTGAAGAAATAGGATTATCCTCTTTTTGTATGAGTTGTCTTATTGGTTGTCCAATACAAAGTAGTCAGCCTTGGAACCAGAAGCACACAAACAAAATTGGCTCAGCAGGTGCATCACTGTAAATGGAACCCAGGATCTTGGTCATGGTAAGAACTTAGCACATATTGTCCTCAAACTTGTTATGCAGCTGGTGCTGGTCTTAATCATGTGATGTACATTTCATGTGTTGGAAATACAGACAAAGGCATGTATATCACCTCTGAGGAGAATGTAGAGAATGGCTTTCAATCCTTCCAAAACTTAAAAGGACTACTTCCTATTGTGGAACTGAAAAACCCATATCCATTTCCCATTGTCATTTAAAAATATTTGCCAATCTTTCGGGGCCCAACTCTGCATTTTCTTGTGGCACAGAAAAGGGATGTCTATGAGAAAGGTAAACTGGTGTTGCCCAGTTGGCTTTGGAAGAGGTGAACCAAAATGACGATTGCTTTCCTGAAGCTTGTGTAGTTCTCTAATTCATAGCACTAATTGATCTTTACTTTTTAAAAAGAAAGATATGTAAGATCTATGTTAGATAGTGCATACCAATATTTATACATGCATTAGATTAGTTATTTATTCTCAATACTCCCAAAAATTTCAGACAAAGGGGACATAAAGAAGAGTTTGTTTTGACTCGGTGCAGCATGGCAGTGGTGGCATGCTGGCAGGGTCTGAGGCAGGTGGTCACATTGCATTGGCAGAAAGGAAAACAGAGATGAACGTCAGTGCTCATATGGGTTTCCACTCTTTATTTGGTCCAGGACCCAATGCTTAGGGAATAATACGGTCCATATGTAAGTGATTCATCCAACCTCAATTAATCCCTACTAAAAATCACCTGAGACTTATCCAGATACTTTCATTTGAGGCGAATCTTGATCCTATCAAATTGACATCAAACTAAACTGGCATACTTTTAACAATTAATGTATATGAGTTTTAGTCAGTATTAGATAAATTTGGGTGTATATACACATGTCTAATATGTTTAATTGTTATGTAAAAACAATTGCTCATATAAGATTTTATTTATTTTTAAAAAAAATATCCACAAGGGAATTTTGCTTTATTGTATCATTATATTAATTCATAGGTCGACAATAGAGAAAGGTCTTCCCTAATAAAACCAAGGCTGGTCTATTATGGGTCTTCTCCATGTCAGACAACAGGGTTTCCCTGATATTGTATGTGTCATGTAATTACTTGACTTGAATACAAAACATTAATGAAGACCAGCTTAATTAAATTAAACTTTTCCCTTGTGGTAATTCAATCAAAATGCATCATACCTCATTATAATGTTATCGGTAGGAGCCCAACACTGTAAGTGCAACAAAGAAGGATTATTTTTAATGAGGGTAGCAATAATAAACTCACTTGTCAAGTTACAAAATGAACTTTCTCAACTGAACTTTCATATTAACTTAGCAGCCTATGCATTTCGGACCCTAATTAATACAGCCTGCTTATGTTTCTTTATTACCATTAATGCCATTCATATAATTATCTTTTGTTTGACTAATATTTATGGCAAACATCTACTTAAACTGGCATAATTAAATTTGCATAAATAATTAAACTATTTCTTTTTAGCTCAGCCATTGCCGTATGCTTGCTGTAAAGACAATTCATTTTGACTTAATAAAGTACGGATTTGGCCAGATACATTAGAACGAAAAAGAAGTTCTTATACACTTTAATGGGTAAAATGTGTTCTAGAAAATGTTCTAGAAAAGTTCAGTAAAACAAAAGAGGCTTGTAACGTAGTAAACTTAAATAAGAATTGAATTTGTTAGTCTAGAAGCAATGCTATTTTTCTTCTGCAGATGTGGGGCGGATGCAAAGTCATGCATATACAAAGCCAGTACTCTATACTCTACTTTGGAACTCCTTTCTGTTTACACTCTCAGTGTAACTCCCTATATTTAAAAGAAAATTATGATGATCAATTCCAAAATAAATTGTATGGGCTTATGGGATTATGTCATTAAATAAACATGTTTAGAAAATAGGTAAACATATCTCTCAAGGATAGATTACTCAAGAAAATAATGTTTGAAAAATCTATTAATAATTAATTTTAATTTTACTAAATTTTAGTCATACTACAGAATTTATGACCTTGTTTATAAGACTTTTAGTACATATTTCTTTTCTTTTTTATTCAGTCTATTTTAAAACTTGGGATGATATAGTGTATTGGAGATTTCTAGACTATTTCTATTTACCAGTGTCTTACAAAGTGTACTCTAATTTTTCCTAGTTTTTACATTTCCAGAATCCTTTGTTTCCCTGTCTCCACTATCAGATTCCTTGCTCTGGTAGATTGCACGATAGTAATGGCCTCTTGAGCTTTCTGTCTTCAGATCCAGCTTCTTCCAAAGTCACTGTTTATTGCTTAGAATAAATTCTTGATCCCAGAAGTGCTACAATATTTCATGGTCAATTTTTGTATGTAAGCAAAAGGGGACATACCCAGAGCACTGCTCTCGTGTGGTCTCTATTATTCCCTTCTATATATAATGCTCCTTATAATGCAAGGAATATTATAAGGCTTTCTGCTTGTGTTAACCCAGAGCATACCACACCTTTGTTTCAAGACCATAACCCTTAATATCCTTGTGTGGAGCATCTAAGATTATTATAAAACTGCTTAGCCGTCCTGCCTTTTTAGAGAAGATATCTGGCCACAGTAGCTATTGGCTCGGGAAAAAAAAAAATTAGTTTACAAACATGGTCTCTATGTTTTTTGACTGAAGTAAGACAGGCTATACCAGAAAAATCTAGACAGTGCTATATTGGCATAGAACAATATTAAATAAGCTCTAATATGTATAAGATATATTAATTTAACACCTGATTTTCTAGATTGTTATAAAAAATCCATTCTTGAAATTTTATTTTATATGTATGTGTTTGTGTGTGTCCCTGTTTTGGTATGTGTAAAAGTGTATGGATGTCTGAGAAAAGGGAGTTTGACGGAAAAGGAGTCAGATGTATTTGTCCTGAAGTTACAGGTGTCTGTGAGCTGCCCAAAATCAGTGCTAGGAAGCAGATCGGTTACTCCTAAAAAGCAACAAGTTTCCTTAATTGGCAAGCCATCTCTCCAGCTGCAAGGGCATTTATTTTTAAAGAACACAATAACAACATAGAAACACAGTTACTTCAGTTGCTAGTTACAGGGTTTCAATCTGAACAGCTGTAATGCATGATTCTCCAGGTGTATCATTACCCAGGATTGTGCGAGTGTTTGGAAGACACAGAGAGTACAGAGCTTCACTGTCACAGAGCCCCTCTTTCCCGTGTGATTTTCTTTCATATTTCCCCAAACATCTCGATGTCGCTTTTTCTCAGCTCATTATGGGAAAAAGAAGCACACACTTGCATTGAGAAGAGTGTCAATCATTATTTTAGAGAAAGCCAGATCTCAATTCTGAAGTTTCCCTCGCTAGTTTTGGAGATACTGGCAAATTTACAGCTTTTATAAAATGCATTATTTCCTCTATAAAATCATTTCTATTAATTTTTTTTAATAATCCCAGTCAAGGTCTTAATGCAGTATCTACCAACTCGGTACGATTTTAAATAGTTTCCGTTATTATTTCATTTATCCTTCTACTTAGTAGTTTGAGTACAATCTAGTCATTTACAGGAAGAGAAGACCAGAAAGGAAATAAAATTACCAAAGTTACTATGATGTGGAAATAATCTTAATAAAGTATTTACTTGAAAGAAGTTTCAAAATTACTAGTTAACAGGTTTAATTTTTCTTTCTCAAGACCATCATAAACGATTGAATCATTTAATCATAAGTGATTAAAGAGTTCCTTAGAATATCATAAGTTGGTGATTCATTAAAGGACTACAGCTTCAAAGCAAACTATAGAAATGGTCCCTGCAATTATAGTTAAAATAGCTACTTCTTATAGGATATTTATTTACGCACTTAATTTTGTGTATATATTTACCATTCGCAAGAGTAAATGGTTACAAAGTGTGGAGGAAGGTTCTAGATCACTTGGAGTTGGAGACACAGGTGGTTGTGATCAGCCATACTTGGGTGCTGGGAACCAAACTTCGTCAAAGCACTGTGTTGTTTTAATAGCTGAGCCATTCCTCTAATCTCAGCTATTGTTTTGAAATCCTCTTTTAGATATGTATTTATTCATTTTATAAAGTTTTTAAAATAGGGAATTCTTTTCAATAAAGAAAAAATGTCTTTTTTGAGATGCAATTAATATCAAGACAATCGCATCATTATTATATTTTTAAAATGTAGACAAATTCTTTTTATCAGGAATACTATTGTAAAGAATAGATGAAGGACAAGGAAGAAAAGTAGGAAGAGAGGGACAGAGGAAGGAAGAAGGTGGGGAGTGAGGCAGTTGGAGTTTGCAGAATAAGAGGATCAGAGAGAGGAAGAACAATAGGAATGGGAAGAGAAGGAAGAATAAGGAAGCCTTACTGTTGACCTCAAAGAGTCTATATGAAACAGTATTTTGAGTAGTTATACTTATAGAGTAGTATAAGAGAATAAAAATACCTACATTCTTTGTTTATCATTACAGAAAATATTTTCTAATGCATCTATCTGAGATGTGAAAGACTTATAAGACCTTTTTGAGATTCTATACTATAAAAAACAATCTGAAATTTGGAAAGAGAAAAAGAATCTAGATAGAAAAGTAAATAGCCTTTTTATGATGTCATTGTGTATATTAAGATATACATTAAAGATATGTATGACCACTATTTATTATAGTATATTTATTACTCATTGTTCATTTCTATCATATCTTTCATATGTGGAAATGATATTATGGTGGACTTTCCATCCATCACAAACATGCACATTTAAAATAATGTTTTCAAAATTGTAAATAATACATAAATAAATTAAGAAATATAGCATGAAAATATAAATATTCAATGAGTAAGGAAAGAAAAGCTGAGTCATGTTTGTAGTAACTTTCTCACAAAGGAGAGGACATGTTTTTTATTTTCATACGTACATGCAAATATTTGTTTAGTTCTACAGTAGTCCGCGGGCTGATATTTATTTTCAATTGTTTTAGGAAATAGACATTAGAGAGTCTTAGAGTGTGGAGAGATATTTTAGAAGCAGAAGAATTGTTTGTGTGAAACTGAGAGCAATACTTGAGGCAATTACAGGTAAGGGGTTGACTGGTACTTCCAGAAATCTCAGCACAGACAGCAAGGCATTTGCTACATTCCAAGTTCATATCAACTCTTCCCAATAATGCCAGTGTTGAGATGGTCCTGGCTGACATTTCAGTTTCACAATACTGATAGCCCTGTTCTCTAGGTACTTGCATAGAAATCTATAAATCAATTCTAAATATAATTTACCATTCAAAATATATTAGTCTTAATCGCCAATTTGTAAAATGGTAGTTATTGGTAGAACAAAATGAGATGAATACAGTAAAAGGACACACTTCTAGTATCATATAGAACTAATATTAAAAGATATTTCAGGAATTTAGTTTGAATATTAAATTAGTTATTTAGAATTATACAAAATTCAGTTTCTCTCACACAAGTAATTAAACAGGATTTCCCAATTGAAATTACTGTGGAGCCATATAAGCAAAAGGCTTTGGGACAGATCCCATAGACCTTGGGCAGGACTGCGAATATGTAATAAATAACATTCACAAAACTCATGAGAGTGCTCTATAATTTTCTGCATGCACACACATCCATACAAGTATTTTCATGGAATACGAAAGAGTGAAATGGCTGTGGGCAAGGTGTTCAGAGCAAATCTCAAATGTTTACTAATAGTTTTTAGACGCATGCTTAACTAAAGGTCTCCTGGTAAACAAATGATAGAGTAGAGTTCTATCAGTTTATGAAATTTATGAGGCAGAAGTAGTGGAAGAGTAAATCAGTGAGAATATAAGATCCAAAGCTACAGGATCTCCATGACACAGAGCAACAACAGAATATCCAAGCGGAGTCTCACTGAGGGCACATTATCAACTGTGTAGCGGAAGCCTGGAAGTCTTGAAACCAGTCCAATGACTCAACGAAATGGACAAGTACAAGTAAAGATGCATGGACTAGAGAGTGTACTGTGTGACTGACTCAAAGGGTCATGCTACAGCTTCCATGCTGAGATTCTTTTTACTTGTTTGTTTATTTGTTTTTATTTTTGATTTTACTTTTGAATTTTGTTATTGTTTTATGGGGGCAGGGGTGACAAGGGCAAACAACAGAACTGATGGAATGGGGAAATGAATGGGACGAGTAGGAATGATGTGGAATACAAAAAATATCAATTAAAATAGATAAAAAGAAAAAGTAACCCTTTAAGATGATTTGAAACTTGGGGATAAATCAAATTATGTTCTTGATCCAAGTGAACTCAAAAAAAGAAGAGTTTAAATAGAAATCCATATTCTATCTTATTGCTCATTTCGTTGTTAAAGAAAAACAAGATGAGCTACACACTGATATTTTAGTAAAGATATTTTATTGTAAATGTTACTGCATGCATTCAGTGTGAAATTACACACCTAAAAGAAACTATAAATAATAATAGGATCGATTTTAAATTTGTCTTTCCTAATGATTCAACTTTTAGTTCAACCCCATTTATTGATTTCCTGCTTTTTGTGGTTTTTATCTCATGTTTCTAAATCACTAAAAAGGAATATCGGACATTTCTCAGCTTTATTAAACTTAAATTTGGAAACAATCATATAAAGAGATCAATTTAATATACTCTTGTAAATTTCAGGCAACACTATGCCTGAGGCTTATTTAGACATAGGTAGGAAAACATCTCATTCACATTGGACCTTCAGTATTTGCTTCTAAGAAGAGGCAGGACTTTATCTGCTCAACTGATATTGGATGCTCAAATAGTTAAGATGGTAATTCAATTATCTCAGGAAATTCGGGATCAACCTACCCCTGGACCCAGCAATACCACTCTTGGCAATATACCCAAGAGATGCCCTATCATATGACAAAAGCATTTGTTCAACTATCTTCATAGCAGTATTATTTGTAATAGCCAGAACCTGGAAACAACCTAGATGCCCTTCAATGGAAGAATGGATGAAGAAAGTGTGGAATATATACACATTAGAGTATTATGCTGCGGTAAAAAACAATGACTTCTCGAATTTTGCATGCAAATGGATGGAAATAGAAAACACTATCCTGAGCGAGGTAACCCAGACCCAAAAAGATGAACATGGGATGTATTCACTCATAATTGGTTTCTAGCCATAAATAAAGGTCACGGAGTGTATACCTGGTGAACCTAA
>NW_026067938.1:3554836-3566851 GCF_014885135.2 Alexandromys fortis | reverse complement strand
GGGGGAGGGAAATGGGAGGCTGGGAGGAGGCGGAAACTTTTTTTTTTCTCCTTTTCTCAATAAAAAAAAAGAAATCATGAGAAGATCTAAGGAGCGTAAAAAAAAACACAAAACAATGCATCCATTGGATGATGGAAAATAATGTAAAAGGAGGCTCAGTAAGGAGTCATGACTAGAACCACACTTAAACACCCATACTATTCTGCAGAAAATAGGGAGAGTTTAATTACTAATCATGATGAGAATAATTGCAAATAGAACATCCTGTGACAGGGTAGAAAGGTTTGAGACACGTTGAGGATGCAATAAATAAATATGTCTTGCGAAAGAGAAGTATACGAAACTGGGCATTATGGAAAATGTATCTTTATAAAATTTATACGGGAATACCCCAACTCCCTTATGTGTGCATGCTTGAGATAGGATGCAATGAAGAAGTTCTAAGAGGAAAGTCATGTTTAAACTGGGTCAGAGCCTTTATGAGAATGGAAAAAGACATCAGCTGTATCAGTGATTTCTTCATTCTAGATGGGGATAGTTACATTGATTATTAACTGGGTATGTTCTATAATCACCTACGAAGAATCCTTTGGACTCACCTATCACCCATCAGTTAGTTTCTTGACTGATGTGGAAAGAGTGGAAACAGAAAGTTGAGTATTGATGTGCAGTGGTATGTTATTTATATTTTGATAAATAAATCTTGCCTGGTGAGCAGAGGCAAAATTAAGGCCACTAGAGGTCAGGCAATTGTGAGAAACACCTCACCTTTAATCCCAGTATTTGAGAGACAGATACAGAAGTAGAAGGATCTCTGTGAGTTCAAAGCAACCCTGGGCTACACAATATCAAAGCAGAAAGAAATCCAGGTGGTGGTGACTCACACCTTTAATCCCAGTTCTAGCTAGCCACATGCCTTTAATGCCAGTATTAGAGGGAATATAAAATGAGAGCAGAGAGACGCTTAGACTGCTTAGTTTGAAATAGTCCCATCTTGGTAGATGTAAGATTTATCTAGTGGCTTGGCTGCTTTGGTATTCTGGTTTTTGAGTTGACTCCCAATTTCTGTGTATGGGTTTTTATTATTCGTGCTACACTGATGTACATTGTTCTATGACTCCTGGCTGTGACGACACTGTGACTGTTGTTCTGGCTATCAAGGTTCTATTGGAATCATGGATTGTATCTAAAGACTGTGAGACCAAACAAATATTCCTTTCTTACATTTTTTGGGTGAAGTATTTTTGTCACAGCAAAAGTAGCCAATATCCAACACACGCACATAAATAAGGGTCATTTTAAGTAAACAATGTGAAATTATCTGTCTAAAAATTATAACCATGTCTCACGAAAAACAATCCTTGCCATTCCCTTATCTTAAGACTCAAATCCTAGTAACTGTGATCAAATGAATGTGTTTCTTATAGCTACCCACTCTATTGCTGCTCCAGCAGCCTGAACCTGTTGTAGGAGCTTATGCGTACTGTGTGATTATTTAACCTACATGTGAACACAGTGTGCTTATTGAGTTGCTTCACTCTCCCTGAAATTTGCTGCCAGTGAGTTCCCAACAGTATGAAATATGTTCATACCCACACTTTGCAACAGCTGATCCAGTCTCTTTCCATTATATTACATATGACAACTACATGTGTGACAGTTGTTAATGTTGAAGAAATAAGAGTCATTTGATTATTCTACATGCATTTCTTATGACATCAAAGGTTTCCGGAATAACCTTGGGTCTGATTAACTTTACTAAAGGTCATCATGTAAAGTACTCATCAGGCAAGTTCTTAAAGTTTGGCTCATATAGCTCACTGCTTTGCTGCCTCTGCCTATAGATTATCCAATTTCCTGTTCTGGAAAATAGGGTCACTTTTCAGATTTTTATGAACTGCTCATGGTGCGTGGATCTTCTTGATTCTTTCCTTGAAGACTCAGCTAGCAGAAATCCATTGCTACAAGCCTGAATTGCATTTAGGAGTTTTTCCTGAGGAAAGACTATAGCCTTTTATTATTCTGTTCTTAATGCATTCACAAATGTTGGAAGCACAGCTTAGAATAAGCATTGGAGAAACAGGATTGTCAATCACGCAGGCATATTTTCTTCAATGAAAAAAAATGAATGACATTTATTCACCTGGAATGCCAGAGTGAAAATCCGTCAATCAACCTGGTGATTCTTTCCTATTATATTAGGAGTCAGCTTCCACCTGAAACTCCTGCCCCCACCCTAATATCCTGAGCATTGTTCAGGCCCTAGTCCTGCAGTCAATAGAACACATCCCTGTGAAAGTGGCCCCATGTCCTTGGCATCCTCCACCATTGGAATCTTTCCTTATGCTTATCACATATTTTTCTCAGGGCCCTAGTCCTGAGCTCTGTTTATCCGCCAATAGAATTCACTTAATGTAAAGGTCACAGGTTCTACTATGTTTAAATGTGCAAGAAAAATAAACCATGGAATCAGTTCTTGCAGGGCACGATTTGGTGTTAGCAAATAGATGGCACTGTCTCTAGTTTCGTTCTTTATTTCTCTTGGACTGTCTCTACACAGACTGGGAGGCTAGTGGGGGTCTTGTAAGGATCCCCAGCATACAAAGTATTCAAGAATCTATATGTTCAAGCCTGAGAAAACTGGTGTACAGTTGCTTTCTCTTTTCATTATTTCTATACTGGTGCTAGAGGATATGCATTTATTTATTTTAATAACTTTGTTTTTAGAAGAGTTGACACATTTGTTCTTCATGTATGAATCAATCTCACTCTATTCCCCTCCCATCCCTGTCAACACACCACCTCCCTATATGACTCTTTCTTTCTTAATATTATCCACTGAGATTAAGAAGGACTGCCGGTGTCACCGTGGGTTTGGAAGCATCTGACGGAGCCTGGCAGGCTCAGCTGCTTGTAAATGGCAAAAGACGATGGTGCACCTGTGAACAAGCATTCCTGGGAAGAAGCTGTGTCTGCCAAACTTGGCTTGAGTTCTGCCTGCAAGGGCTGGCTGACTGAGTAGAACTTCAGTGATGTGGAGAAGTTGGAGTGTTGCAGGTCTAGAGGCCAGTTCCAATTTGCACTGAGTTATCTTTACAACTTCCCCCACTGACTAATTGAAATTTGTCAGACCAAATATCCTGTGCCTAGCGGATACAGAAACATTTAGGATGTAGTAACTTAATGAAACCCCAGGTTGCTACCAACTAAAGTGTTAAGAATTTCATCATATAGTATCTAAAGCCCTTTCCCTGATGGACCCACCAATGAATTTGAAAAGTATCTTAACTTAGGTTTTTTTGGTTGATTAATATAAACAGTTTACAAAATGACATCTTCATTGACACATGGAATTTTAATTTACTTAAATCTATGTTCCAAGTTCATGCCCACTTTCATTTGGTTACAAAATAAACGCCTTCGTCTTTCTGAGGTGAGTGATGCATTTATATGTCAACACTCCCTCCTTGGAGTCTGTCAATAGCCATTAATTGAGGGATAAAGAGAAGGACTGGGTGACGCCCTTCTCCTCCCTTGACATATTATTACTAGAGTCCATCTTGTGTGAGTCCAGTGCAGGTGACTAACGCTGTTCTAAGTTAGTAATTGTGGTTTTCTCCCATCTAGAAAATGGTATTTTGTAGCTTTTTACCCTTTGTATAAGTTCTTACATACATTCAGTCTCCTAAAATTCCCTCAGCTTTGGCGAGGTGGCAGGCATGGCTTGTTTAGAAGATTTTTAACCAAAGCTTTGATGTCATGAGGCAGAAGAATGCTGACATATCTACAGAAGAGAAATTTAATCAAATCCCCTGTAAGTTTGTAAGGCACCTCACTGTTCACCACAAAGTTGTTCTCCAAGGTAGGTTTGAATCATTCCTTTTTTTTGTTCCACTTAAAAAGAAAAGTATTTTCAATTTACAGAGTCTCTAAATTCCTGTCTGTTACACGGGGCCATGGACTATCTCCCTTTACAATACACACCCTCGACAACAAGCTGCTTCACTAAATGCAGTCTCAGAACACCGGCTCTTCTTCAAGCAGGCACCTTACGAAATCACCTGTGTGAAAGGGGTCCTCCCAGAAAAAGTGCAGGAAGCTCTGCTTCTGAGAATATAAGAATTCCCCATGCTGTGATAGACATAAATTTTGTCCTTATTCAAATGTTAGGCAAATTAGTCTCTGCCAAATTGACGTTTTGCGCAGGGGATATTCCCCCACCCCCACCCCCCAAAAAACACATTTATTTCTGTTTCTGATCCCAAACACATGCACCCTCTTCTCAGCAGTGAAATGATACAGGAGTTAGCGTAAAAAGATATGTGTATGTATGAGAAAAGAATTAGAAACAAAGACCAAGATAGCTCTATAATTGCCAGCTGCACTTTCCAGTTACTTGTATGCTCTTCAGATCTTTACCCTCTGAGTCAAAGCCTAGGCTTCCTGTGCTGTATAGTATCTTTCTTCTCCTGGCAAGATGTGAGGCTAACTGTGGCTTTTTTGTTTGTTTGTTTTTTGTTTTTAATCTTTGCATTATTCCTTTCTGCTTTGTAACTAACTGCATTCACTTGAAATCATTTTCCGGAGTTCCTAGACACTGGCATTCTTTACACACAGAGAATGCACTCTTTGAATCTGATCTCCAGTTCATTGTACCAAGTTTTGATGATTTGCCTCAGCAGCTCACACGATTTTTAAACTGTTTTACTGTTTGTCAATGACAGCAATTATTATCGTATCGGTTTTGGAGAGTTAGTTTCTCTTGGTTGAGATGATAATTTTGTATTTTGAAAGTGAATTCTGAAAGTAAATCACGTAACTTAAAATAACAGCAAGAGGACCAGACATAAGAAAACTTAGTCAATACGTGATTTCAAATGTTAGCTTTTTAGTGTGTTGACTTAGAATCCCCATTCCACTTACAACTTTATTAATGGCAGGAATGATTTCTTTAAATAATGCAGTGATTGAGGTTTTCTGTTTGAACATTTCTGTATTTTATGATGTACTTTGAAGTCATCTGACTTTTAGAAGGCTGATATAACCTGCTCAGTTTGTCAAATGTTATAAATATATGCTTTATGGCGAACCTTGGTATTAGGTAATCAATGCATTTCTCCTGGAAAGAAGTATTTCTCCCACTTTTAGCAAATTTGGTTGCTTGTAGTTTTCTATTTAGGGTTGAGGCTTCGTGGGTTTCCCTATATCTATTTGGCATGCACCTCATTGTCCTTGTTCAGCTCATAATTAGACAGTCATGTTGTTGAAAATGTATGCGTGTAGCTTCTGACATTACTAGGAGACGCAGACTTATAACGGGACTCCATGATCCTCTGACTCTTTATTTTATTTAATTTTGGATTTTTGAGACAGGGCTTCTCTGTAGCTTTGGAGCCTGTCCTGGAACTAGCTCTTGTAGACCAGGCTAGCCTCAAACTCACAGAGATCCTCCTGCCTCTGCCTCTCGAGTGCTGGGATTAAAGACGTGCGTCACCGCTGCCTCTGACTCTTATAATTTTCCTTACCCTCTTCTCCAGTGTTCCCTAAGACATAGATGCACAAGTGTTTTATAGATATTCCCATTCATTATGAACATGTGTGTATATATGTCTACATATGTGGAGGTTTGAACAGGAATGGCCCCTATAGACTCATGTGTTTGGATGATTGGCTGTAGGGAATGGCACTATGATGAGGTGTAGTCTTGTTGGAACAGGTTGTGCCTTGTTGTGTGTCACTACTGGTTGGGCTTTGAGGTCTCAAATGTTCAAATCAAGTCCAGTGCAATATTCACTTCCTGTTTCCTGTGGATTTAGTTATAGACTTCTCAGTTACCTCTAAGTACCATATCTGCCTGCATATCACCATGCTTTTGCCATGATGGTAGTGCACTGAACCTATGAACTGTAAGTCCGCCCCAATTTAATGTTTTTCTTGGTTATGGTGTCTCCTCACAGCAATAGAAATCCTAACTAAGATAACATATGGGCCAGGCAGTGGTGGCACATGCTTTAATCCCAGCACTCAGGAGGCAGAGGCAGGCAGATCTCAGTGAGCCGAGGCCAGCATGGTCTACAAGAGCTAGTTCCAGGACAAGATACAGAGAAATCCTGTCTCAAAAAAAAAAAAAAAAAAAACCAACTAAAAAAGGTAATATGCATGTATGTAATAGTTGAAGACAGATCATGGATTTGAAAGAGAGCACAGGAGTAAATTGGAGGATTTTATAGGGAGGAAAGAGAAGGGAGAAATGCTGAAATTATATGATAATCTCCATAAGAAAATTCGAGTTCTGCACATTCGGACGTGCATGCACCTAAAGGACAACATGATACATGATACTTAGTCCAGCTGGGTCCTATGAAGAACAGTTTCTAATTTAATATGGCTTCAACTGTCCATGTGAATACCATGTTAGATGTAAACCATATTTGTGGTCATTACTTCCTGGGTTATGAAGAAAAAAGGAGGAAGTAAAACATAATAAAAACAACTGCAACGAATGACAGATTACTCATTTTCTAAGCCTGATAATGATATTTGTATGTAACAAGCATGTGCTTAAAAGGACCCTAACCCCTGATGTAAACTTAACAATAAGCATATACCAATTTGAATCCAATAAACTTGTCAAATCAAGAGGACTGATTATTAAATGGTTTAAAGTTCACTTCCCAAAGACTGAATTTGCCCATTTTTCCCCATAAAGGGCAGTTACAGAGGCAACTAAATATATTTTTCCTTTGTCCTTGCCTCTAACTACCACTGGAGAATAGCAGGCAAATTGCAGGCACAGAAAAGAAACGGAAGGCCTCTATACTGTTGCCTGAACTCTAAAGAGCCTCTTTCACCAATGTGTATTTTCTCCAGCCCTTCTCCATACCCAGGGATTTCTTTTATTAATGTTCATCAGCATCTGCCAAATACTAGAACATCAAGGGAGATGGGCCCGGTCCAACCCCTGCTGTGATTTACTCACAGCCAAAAGAGAAGCTTTCCAAAGTGCAGTGGGTGTCTAGAGGCTCTAAACGAGTTGGTGACATGTAGTTTTGGGTTAATCTAAAACAAATAAACAGACAACTCATTGGAAGCCTGGCTAACAGAATTCCTGAAAGGATCTGAGTTTTCAAAATGAAAACATAGAAAGTAAAAATGGTAATCAGACACACACAGATAGATTTAGATAGATTGATATAGATAGATAGATAGATGATAGATAGATAGATAGATAGATAGATAGATAGATAGATAGATAGATAGATAGATAACCATCAATCCCTTGGGCCATTCATACTTTAGAACAAGCAGATGTTAGTTCCCTTTTTGAAATAATCATAAGCTTCTTTCTGACAGGTTACAGGATGGAGTAGATAGAATACAGGACGGACCCTTTTCTCTGTTTATATCACCATTTTCCTTTAGGACATCAAGCTTAACTTCTCTTAGGCAGAACTAGAACAGAGATACATTTAGGTGACTAAAGAGTTGTCTCAGTTTGTAATCCCAGAACTTGGGAAACTAAGGCATAACAATAGGCAAAAGTTCAAAGTCATCTTGAACTACATTGAGAGTTTTAAGATAGCTTAAATTATAGAATGAAAATTTGTCTCAATAAAACAAAAGAAGCAAATGACCTGTCAGGATTCCCACAAATTCTCAAAGATGTTATTTGATCCAAACTTAAAAGGATGTTTCAAACACCATGGAAGGAAGAAAACTGAGAAGCTGCTCAAGTGTCTGGAGTATTGGGACAGTGCAATTGGGGGAGGACCTAAAGAGAGTACAAGTTCTGAAAAGCTCAAGAGTCAGGCAAAGGTTTTAGATTTGTTCAGATAGTTTTGTAAAAGTGGTTAGCAGACGTGATTAAGGAATTTAAGAGGAAATTTTATTATAAATTTAGATTCTGTAACCTATAAAGTGGCACTGGAATAGAAAGTAAATAAGTTCTACCGCATTTCACTGAAGCACTACTCAGTCAGGTAATCGTACTTCACAATCTTGAGTCAAACATGATTAGTTTTCTCTAGGAACAGGGGCTCACAAGTTTTATCCCAGCATTGAGGAGGCTGAGGTGAAGTATTGATCTAGACTACATTTGTTAGTTTGTGACCCAACTGGGCTCTCTTGAACCCAGATTGTGTATATATGTGTGTATATAACTGTACAAACAAATGAGTGTTCAACTGATTTTTTTCAAGTAATTTCTAGAAATGAAACGTGTACATATATATAGTTATCTTAAAGAGATTCAAAATTTTAAAGCAAATGGATTTCCTAACTGTATAGTTAAGGAATAATATTCCTTTGGGGATTGAATTATAGTAAATATGAAGTAAATAGGTACAGCTAATTTGAAAAGTAGACTTTAGGATATATTTAATCAATTTTTCAGAATAATTTTGACATTTATGACATTAAAAAGACAACTAAACCCTCTTACAAAGGGTAAAATTTGCAAAATATATTACAAACTATTGCAAAAATATTAATATAAATTATAGTATTTTATTATAAATTATTAAAAGGCATAAAAAAGAACTTTTCAATTAAAATGTTCCCCAACAATATGTAAAAAATATTTATATATCAAACTACAACACCAATAATAACACTGTACCAAGATAAGCTTGATATCTACAGGTAAGTTCTTCTTGGACCCTAGGTATATTTATATGTATGATGCTCCAGTTCCTAATTTTAAATTGCTTATTTCTGTGAACTACACATATACCTATGTATGCTNTATATAGATATATGTAGGGAAGGAGAGAAATGTTGAGATGTTTATAATGGACTATCTATTAATATTTTTATTATTACATCCTAACAATTGGCCAAATCCATAGACTTGGAGCCTATGACTGCCCAAATGAAAGTCAGATCTACTTCTCATAGACATATTCAAACAAATTCTGCCATGGTACATATTTTAATATATATTTTGTGTACTGCTACATTTCGGTTTTGTTCTTTTATTTATGTTGATTGTAACATCTATGACAGTTCTAGGTCTTGAATTCCATTATTCTATTGTTTAGGTGGTACTGAGAGCACTCACATACCACAAGGAAGGTAAATTATCTCCCAAACAAGTGTGTGTCACTCTTTCACATGGGTGAACTTACTGTATGCCAGTACACACTTTCATTCATGAGACATAAGGATATGTCAAGTTCTGTGCACTTTAAATTTAAAATAACATTGTTGAGTGGTTACCAAAACTACCAAGTCCAGTGTCAGCAATGGGGCAATTGAGCCAACTGTTTTAGGTAATATGTTGCCCAGGACATGATTTAGGATTTAAATATATCTTTCCATTCAGGCAGTGAAAAGTTTGTGAAATACTTGTTTAAAGAGCGAGAAAAGGCAAGGGCCTCCACTAGTCACAGTTTGCCCCTCATTTTAAGACTATATTCCCTTACCAACATGAACCAATCATTAGCATCATGGCTTTTACTGTTTTGGGATGTAAGATAGAATATATATATATATATTTGCTCTCTGATGAAGTCACCAAAGCTTCTTTGAAATTCTAGAGTGTAAGTTATAGAAAAATGTAAACCTTAATTTTTTATGAATCATTTTATGTTCAATACTTTTAATGAACAAAATCTAATGTAATAAAGTTTTCAATAAAATCTCATATTTATTTTAATACATTATTCTTACAATTAGAATATGTAATCTCAATAACATAATAAATGTGTAGTAGGAACACTTCCCTCCTCAGATTTCTTAGGAACTGATTGCATTTGCATGAAAACTCTTATTCTAGAACTCAGAATTACTAGGACGAAATATCCTTAAGGAGCATTCAAGACCACTTACTCCATTTAAATCTCTCTCCAGCTTCTCAGAAAATATATCTCTAAGAGGGTTACTGTGCCTTAATATAGTTCATACCATGAAAAATCAATCATAAAAATTAAGAGCGTATGATTTTAAAAGATCTTCCTATTCTCACTAGAAACAGTGAAGGTTGACATTTTTACTGGGATTTTAAATTATAGAAATATCCAGAAATAGAAGATACATATTTGATTTTTCTGCATATAAAAAGTCAAAGCATTATTAATCAAGAAATTTGTAGGCCACACGGGGTGGTCATATTACTTTGTGCATAAACTTTGTTTTATTTCTGTAGATTTGAATAAATATTAAAATGCAATTTGTTTATTAGAGGAGCACAGACATTGTTTTAAAAGCTCCATTGATAAATTCCCACAGTATCACAAAGACTTTGCCAACAAACAGTCGGTCAATCTAGTATTCACTAATAAGTGATCACTAATATGGAGGTGAATGTCTGGATGGGTAGAACAAATGTTACCACTTTACTCCATATTCACATGGATTTTCTTTAATTATAAAGAATCTTTGTGGATCGCAGATGCAATGTTAAAATGCTAAAACGAAGAAAAACTTTAAAACATTGACGTGTCTGAATTTTGTACTGGCTCTGTAGTAATGAGATTTTTTCTTTGTTTATAAATATATTGTGTTGTTTAAACATTTTTGATTATATTGTTCAAGCTGAGACTTTATTAATCAATGAAAAAGACTCATTTTCCATGAGTAGATAATGACACTCTTAACAATACTACATTTACTAAGAAAAAAATACTAGTTTTATTTTGCCAGTAATACATAGCGGCTTTTAAAGGGGTCAATAGGGAAAGGCAAAGAATTAGGTCAGGTTATTCATTCTATTAATTGTTTGGTTTGTAATTTCCACATACAGTAAAAGAGGAATATTTCTTTAGAGAATTGAAATAATTTTTTATAACATGAAAGAAAGTAAATTTGCAAAAATAAGATAATGAGAGAAAAAAGTCAAAAAGTAAGAATTAAAAGCAAGGGCATAAAAACTCAAAACAAGAAAGCAAGGAAAGAATATAATAAAATTAGAAAGTCTTACACACATTGTGCTTCTTCTCCATAACACTAAGAGAATACAATGGCCTTGGATGCCTGATCTTTGTTAACAAATCAATATCCAATATTAAAATTAAGCTTTGAGACTTTTATGGGTTGAACACCCGTGTTGGGGATTGGATGATAAACTGAGGATTCTGTACTCTAAGACAGAAGTGTGACCTAGACAACAGCATAACATGCATTTCTAAAGCCTAAAGAAAAAACTTTCAAAATCTTTTAATTCTAAGTGAACCAATGGTGAGCATTTTCAGTGAAACATGAATTATACTAAGTCAAATAGATTTTAAATATATAAAGCGTTGGTTCTTAGCCAGATGCCCCTGAATATGAGGAAGGGCAGGAAGAAAATACTTGAGCTAATTAAAAAGATGCTCAATAACAAGATGTTCTTTTGAGATATAAATATGCTGGAGGTGAAAAGGGATCGATATTAATTGTAAGAGAGCAATGAATAAAAAATCTCAGGAAACCCTGAGATGCAAATCCGCAGTAATGGCACGACCTAACATGAGCTACAGAAAAATTGAAGTGAATACAACAGAAGAAAGGGTTCAAGGAAGCCACGATTAAAGATGAAAGGTAAATTGCTTAGAATATGAAGACAAATAATTAGGTCCCTGACAGAGATAATGCTTCTATAATGAGGCCTCTGAGAAATCTAGAGGAAACAGATATGGATATTTCACTAATTGAATTACTATTCCATGTTAGCTTTGACTGCAGTGGGAAAGGTGATTGTCACATAAATCCTATGATGGGATTACGAAATATTTTTTTTCAACTAAAACAGATGATAGAACACTGCTTTGGCATAACAGAAGGTAATTATGCTATTTATAATGGATGAGACATATTGAACAATGCAGCTAATTTTCTTTGTGCTTACTAAAGATGAGAACTGTGCAGAGTGAAGGGATCATTGAGTGTGTGGGGTCCTGATTGTCTGTGTGTTGTTGACAGACACACAGCTGTGTCAAAGACCATAGCCTTAAGCCAGGAGGAAAATGACAAAGCCTTATGTTCTAGTCTATGAATGAATGCTGATAGTACAAAAGTTATCTACAGTAACTTTTTCTT
>NW_026067938.1:3549098-3554805 GCF_014885135.2 Alexandromys fortis | reverse complement strand
TATATATGACCTGAAGAAACCACTCCTACTGATATTAGCTAAACTTGCCTCCTTGATTCAGCTGCATTCCATACAACATGCATTCCTGTTTATCTATATTCAATAATCCTGATGGTTTGTTCAGCTGAATGCAATAACCCTGCCTCTTTGTATAAAATAAAAATTACTAAGCTTCAGGAAGGGATGGCCTTTTCTCCAGCAGAGAGCCCGTCCAGTTCTTTTTGTCTCTATGTGCTGCAGTCATTTTCTCAGTCCCTCTCCTCCACAGTCAGGTCCAAGACACTAAGCAATGCAAAGGACTTGGAAGAAGATAGCACTTTAAATTTTGATCCATTTAGAGTATAGTAATATGATTACAAATGGATTTTGAATAAGGGTCTGACTATGCCTAAGTAGTATAAGATAAGCAATCCAGCAAAACCATCTATAGATCTCAGCATATTACACGAAATACCTGTATGTGAATGTTGGAGAAGATGCCACAGGGAAGTCTGATCCCAGAGGGAAGGAAAGCAACAGTGAGTCTCTCTATTTCTCAGACCCTCAATGTGAAGGTTCTTTCCAAGCTCCATTTAGGAAAACAGACCTTAAGGATTTCTCCTAGTAGAGGATCAACTATCAGAATTCAGACGGAAGCACAATTAATAAAAACTCAGTGAGAAATTGAGGTTCAGCCTGAAGACGAGAAAAGTAAAGCAGCCAGCCACTGACTCTTACCTCAGCCTCAGTCTGAAAATGGTGATTCTGCCTCCAGGAATCTCAGAATGAGACTGCGACTGAGAGCTGTTTCCTCAAGTTTTATAACCTTCTCTAGTTTTGGGATTAAAGGCATGTACCACCTGGTTTCTATGGCAACGAGTGTGGCTGCTGGGATTAAAGGTGTGTGTTAACAATGACTTGTCTGTAAAACTTAGCAGTGGGTTGTTTTACTTCTGATCTTCAGGAAAGCTTTATTTATTAAAATACACTGACATGGAAATAGCTGATGGTTCTTGTGCGCCACACTATCAGAAGTGACCTCGTCATAGCTGTCCTACAGTAGTTTGTGGATATGTGCTTGTAAAAGTGTAAATCCAAATATCCAGAAACCTGCAGGAGAATGGCTACCACGGAGCTGAACTAAATTAAGGAGGTAGAAAGGACTGAAAAATATCATATTCTTAGATGCTGGATAGTATAAAGTGAGCTAATGATGGGGGGGGGAGAAAGGACTGGAATGAAGAAAGAAAGAAAGAAAGAAAGAAAGGAAGGAAGGAAGGAAGGAAGGAAGGAAGGAAGGAAGGAAGGAAGAAAAAAGGAAAGAAAGAAGAAGAGAGGGAGAGGGAGAGACAGAAGGGGGAGAGATGGAGAAAGGAAGGAAGAAAAGAAGGAAGAATATATTCTGTTGATATTTCTCAAGGAATCTCAACCTTGTGGACTGGGGGAAAGGATGGGATGGTTGGTGAGGAAATACCACGGTCATACTTCCTGTTTAGTTATTTTTTTATAGTCTATCTTTCTCTTTTATTCCTTTTTTTTTTCAAAACTCTGTTTGCAGAAGTCATCTCATTTCTTCCTCCTTCCTCCTAGATCCAGAACTGAGTGTTTGTAACAAGACATGAAGAAGGAAGGGTTGGAAGGTAGGCTCAAGAGGTATTAAGCCAGTGATTCTCGACCTTCCTAATGCTTTGACCCTTTAATACAGTTCCTCATGTTGTGGTGATCCCCAACCATTAAACTATTTTCTTGCTACTTTGCAACTCTAATTTTGTTGCTGTTATAATTTAAACATCTGATATGCCAGATACCTGGTATGTGATCACCAAGGGGTTCTGACACACAGGTTGAGGATCACTGCTAAACGGAGAACAACCGACTTCTCTTGAACATTCCTCAATGAAATAATCAAATACCAGGTAAAACTGGGCTAGGGTCACAGTCCAATTTAAGTAATCCAGAAGCTAAATGGACTTTAATTCCTTTCTTGAAAGCATCTTTCCTTCCCAAACTCCATCTGTATAAAGCGTATTTGTGAATGTGACTCACTTCATTTTGCCATATTAACTTATAATTTAAAATCGCTCACATCTGCTTGCATGTTTTATGAACTTTGTCATTTTCATTATTTTAATTTTACTTTCTGTGCTTATAATAACATCAAATTAATTTTCTCTTTCCCCTTGCTCTTATAAAATCATTCTCTGGTGTGCATATGTGGGTGGAAACCAGCTGAAAACATCAAGTATCTTCTTCACTTGTTCACAATCTTATTTTTAAAACCAGGTCTTTCATAGAAACTGAAGCTCACATCTTCAGCTTTAAGGGCTGGTCAGTAAGCTCCAGGGATCCTGTTCTCTCCATGCCCAAGGTGCTGATATTACAGGTGTGTGCCACACGGGGATGCAAAGTGTACTAGAGATCAAACCTAGAACCTCATGTCCTAGTACTTATACATAAAATTTCATTTGATTATGATTTTTTACTATTGGATCTGAATTTGATATAGTGAAGTGTAGCCAAAGGCTAAGACATATTAGGTTAGACGTGATGGCACACATGTGTAGATCCAGCATTCTAGAGGTATAGGTAAAAGGTTCCAGAATTCTAGACCAGAATAGCCTATGGTAAACCTATCTCCAAGATAAATGGAAAACCAGAGTAAAGGAAAGGAATTCAGGGGGTATCTTGGTTTAGTTTCTATTGCTGTCATAAAGAGCATAACCAACTTGAAGAAGAAATGATGAGTTTCATTTTACAATAAAAAGTCCATCATTAGGAGAAATCAGAGCAGGTACACAAAGCAGGAACCTGGAGGCAGGAACTGATGCAAAGGTCATAGAAGTGTTTGCTTTAATGAGGGCCATTGGGGACCAGCCCCAAGGTCCTCTTCAGGGTCCACTTCTGATGCCACAGGAAGTGAAAGGAACTTCTTTTCTTATTGCATCCGAGGACAAATGGACTCTCTCATACCATGGTATTCCAAAAATGTCTCTTTATTATTTTGTCTCTATTCTAATTCTCATGTCCTAGTTCTAATTCCTCTTGCCTTCCTCTCCACTAGCCTAAACTTTCTTTCCTATGGGGGGCTTGAAGGAATAAAAAAAAAAAAAAAACTACAAGAGTTACCTCTCATTGTTCAAAAGCACATCCCCAGGGTAAGAGATGAGGAGCCGAGCTATTTTCTATGGCAATATAAAACTTTAAGTTTACATGTGTAACATGGTGACCAGACCTTTAAGACACTCTTAAAGACATAGATCTATTGTCAGCAGACCTGGCGAGTGAAAACTTGGTATACTTTTCTTAGTCTACTTTGTGTAGCAGCCTTGGTTGGTCATGTTAGACTCTGACCTTGTGGGTAGCTGTAAGGTTTTAAACTTATGATCTATTTACCTAAAGTCTCAGTACAGTTTGAGCTTGCTCTGAGGTAAAAGTGAGCTAATTGTGTACAGTTAGTCTGAGAAAAAGGATCAAAGAAGACTTTTAAGTGTCTACAATCCTCATAGGACAAAGAAATCTAGTTACGAGACATGTCTTAGTATATATTCTATGTATCAAAATTATTACAGATAAATGAAAAGTCCTCTTCCTGACCAGCCAAAGATATATGTGCCCATAAGATTGAGATGTATTCATGAGATTACGTATATGCATCACATGAGATTACACTCTATATGCAGGTATTGGGGAAAAAAAAAAAACCAAGTTGCTTCAGTAAAAGTGAGCAACAGTTTCCATAGTTGGTGGTTCTGCAGGTCTTTCCTGGGCAGGATTCATATCCATCTAAGAATCATTCCTCTGATTAGTTAATTAGTTGACAACTGGACACTAGTTGCCACGTACTGTAACTCTCATGCCCTCCAGCACTGTTTAGAGGCTTGCTACACATGGCCTGCTGAGATTTCAGTTTTAAATACCCACACACTGAGACAATGGGGATGTTCTATCGGGAACTCACCAAGGCCAGCTGGCATGGGTCTGAAAAAGCCTGGGTTAAAACCGGTCTCACTGAACATAGCGGACAATGAGGACTACTGAGACCTCAAGAACAATGGCAATGGGTTTTTGATCCTACTGCACTTCTGGCTTTGTGGGAGCCTAGGCAGTCTGGATGCTCACCTTACTAGACCTGGATGGAGGTGGGTGGTCCTTGGACTTCCCACAGGGCAGAGAACCCTGATTGCTCTTTGGGCTGATGAGGGAGGGGGACTGGATTGGGGGAGGGGGAGGGAAAGGGGAGGCGGCGGTGGGGAAGAGACGGAAATCTTTAATAAATAAAAAAAAGATAAATAAATAAATAAATACCACATATGGTGGTTTGAATAGAAATGACCGCCATGCGCTCATCCATTTGCATGCTTGGTAATTAGGGAGTAGCATGACTTGATAGGGATTAGGAGGTGTGGCCTTGTTTCAGGAAGTGTGCTACTGGGGGTTGACTTTGGAGTCTCAAATGCTAAAGCCAGGACCAATTATCTCTCTCCTTCCTTATGCCCATGTTTTTGGATATAGAACTCTCAACTACCTTTCTAGTCCATGTCTGCCTGTTTTCCACCATTTTTCTGCCATGAAGGAAATGGACTAATACCTCTGAAACTATAATCCATTCCCAAATAAATGCTCTCCTTTATAAGACTTGTCATGGTCATGGTGTCTCTTAACAGCAAAAGAACATTGATCAAGTCAGAAGTTGGTACCAGGAACGGGGCATTTCTATGATGGACCTGACCCTGTTTCTTGTTGGCAGAACGTGAATTTTGAAACCTTATATTAGGAAAGAAGTTAAATGCTTGAATTGAGGATTAATGGTGCCATACGATGTCAGAGGACATGGAAATATACAACATATGCAACTGATAATTCATGTGTCTCCCATCAGTCTCTGATGGAGATAATCCTGCCTATCAAGATTTACAGGTGCACTGAAGCTGAAATCTGGTTGTCTGTATTTATAATTTCTCTCATGTGCCCCTTCATTTCTTCCCTAGAGTATCTCTAGGGATATTCCCACTGCTTATGCGTCTATCTCATGAAACGATTCCATGTATGGTTACACATGCCTGTGGGAGGACAGAAAGATGACTTTTCATTAAACATCATGATTTGATATATAAAATTTATACTAGCACATGCTTCCGAACTAGATTTACTTGTCCTGTGAAGACTGGAGACACTTAAAAGCCTGTTTTGTTTCTGTTGCTCAGATTAACTGTATATACTAAGCTCCCTTTTACCTCAGAGTAAGTTCAAGCTAGACTAAAGGCTTTCTGTAAAGAGATCATAGGTTTAAAACTTCACAGCTATGAAGAAGTTCTGATGCAGGATTCTGCTCTGTATGTTGTGACTATGTTTTATCACCATTAGTTATAAAGAAGCTGCTTCATCTATGGTAGCGCAGAATATAGCCAGGCTAGAAGAGGTTTAGAGAGAGAATAGGCAGAGTCGAGGAGACGTCATGTAGTTGTCAAAGGAGAAAGACACATGAACTCTGGAAATTCACCGGTAAGCCACAGCCTTGCGGTGATACACAGATGAACAAAAATGGCTTAACTAAAGATGTAAGAGCTAGCTAGGACGCCGGGCGATGGTGGTGCACGCCTTTAATCCCAGCACTTGGGAGGCAGAGGCAGGCGGATCTCTGTGAGTTCGAGACCAGCCTGGTCTACAGAGCTAGTTCCAGGACAGGCTCCAAAGCCACAGAGAAACCCTGTCTGGAAAAACCAAAAAA
>NW_026067938.1:3540658-3542544 GCF_014885135.2 Alexandromys fortis | reverse complement strand
CCTCCCTTCCTTCCTTCCTTCCTTCCTTCCTTCCTTCCTCCATCCCTTCCTTCCTTCTTTTGTCTTCCTCTTTTTCTGTTTGTCTCATTATTTTTGTCTGTTTTGACTGTGATATATCTAAAGGGATTTTCCTATGGAAGTTCAGAATAAAGAGATGAAGTGGGGTTTGTACTTGCTATTCCTCTATTTCTTGGGTTTCAATTTGGTAAACTATTTTTGTTGATGTTAATATGCTAAGATATCATTGTGTTAACATGTTAAAGGGTTAGCAGACACACTGCATATGGTTCTATGATGAATGCTATACACTTTTTTTCACTTTCTTGTATCTTGAGTCCCAGTATTAGAGACCACTCTGTCATTTTCCAGAGTCATACCTAAGTGTGAACGAATGAGTATCCTCAGTAGATTAGCAATCTGATTGAAACTGGGAAATACCTAGAAGAAACTTTGGAGAATGAGATTGAAAAGCTAATATAATTTACACTAGAGAGATTACTTATTAAACTCTTTATATTGATAGACATATATTTAAAACATATATATGCACATGCAGAAAACAAATTACAGTATTAATAATTTATTCGATGCTTAACGGCTATTGATTTCATGCAGGGTTAAATTTCAGAAATCATTTGCCTTTAAACACTAACTTCTCGCAACAACTTGGGAAAGAGCTAAGAATTTAGTAGGTTTAATACATTAAATAATACTACAGGAAACAACCTGCAGATCCTAACAATTTCTCAGGGGTTTAAAATGTATAAAGGATCCTGAGGTCTTTACAATGAGTACCTCAGCAAGAAAACACTAAGAGATTGAAAGCATTAGCATGCAGTATTTACTGTGAACCTTGAAAAAAACCAATAATGCCTAACACCACTCCATCTACTTTGCTAAATTAGCGTAAACAGTAATTTTTTTAAACTAGTATGAACCAATTAATGTTAAGACAGAGAGTTATAGTCAACTAACGTTCCAGCTGGACTTAATGCATGAATAATGCATAATACCTTTCAAATGTTTAGTTAATTGTTTGGTATTGAAATTAAAATTAAATACAACTAAATAAAAAATATGTTTGCTTACAATTCATAATACTATGCATTTTTCTATCTCATGTATGATTTAAAAACTGAAATACCCTACATCAAGCAGTTACTAATAAACACCAATTATTTCTCAATTTAGCTAAAGAGTGGAACAATTATATTATTCCATAATCTCTTATAAATTTGGAATAACAGAATTGCTCATTTTACTGATAATTGCTTTTATCCACGCACTTTTGCTTAGTATCATACTTTACAAAAAAAAAGACAGAACAAAACAGAAAAAATAAAATTGAGGTTTTACTGCAGAAGCACAATGGGGTTCTAATACTCTACTAGAATTAAGTCATAAACCATTTAAGAAGGCAGTACATTTTTTAGCTTTAATATTACAAGTGGTGCATGCTTTCATTTCATTGCACAACTGAGAATAATTGTAACTACTATCAGACTACTTCCTTTGTAGAGGAGTCACCAAGGTAAGCATGCTGCCTGTTTGGCCGTGACCCAGCTCTAGTTCCATCCCAGAGAACTGCTTTGCCAGTTTTAATTACTGAAAGCTCAGTGCTGAGAGGGCTTGTATAGCCCATAATATTAAGAGAGATCCTACCTGAATGTATGGATTAACCATAGTTACTGAAGTAGCAGAGTGTTTTCTATATAGTATCTTTACTTCTGGGATACTGGTGAGAGTGTAGTTTTGAAGGTATATTTTACTTTAACGTGAACGTGATATTTGCTTGAATGAATTCATATAAGTTGTATTTGTCTAGAGAGAGTTATAATCGTACAAATTGTAATGTAGTATAGTACCCAAGAGTTTGAGTATATATA
>NW_026067938.1:3496726-3539663 GCF_014885135.2 Alexandromys fortis | reverse complement strand
AAAAAAAAAAAAAAAAAAAAAAAAGAAAAACCAAAAGAAAACAATCATTGTGAGGCTAAGAGAAGTAGTTTAATATGTATGAATCTTGGTTTCCATAAAAATATTGCAATTATAATAGTTGTATAATTATTTTAATGAATACTAAACAGGGCACCATGAGACAATTTTGAAAATGCTTATATAATTTAATTCTTTTTGTTTGAAGAAGAAAATTGTCCCTAGACATAAGACTTATGGTTTTGAGAAGACTGTGATAAATTTAACTCTAATATTTTATTCTCCTTTATATTAAGCTGTAAAGTAAAACACATCCTATCTAATTATCCAGAGAGTCATGCTACAACTCTAAAGAATGAATCACTTTGGGAAGTTTAGCTACAGTAGACATTCATATAAAGCTTATAGAATATCCTAGAAGAGGAGGCAGAAAAGTTCTTAGATCCAGAGGATCAGGACCCCCAGCTACAAGCTATTGAAGTCTAGAAATGACAGAAATGCTGTACTATAGTGCTGTAAACAATATGATTGCACAAACAAGACCTGCTTAGTGATCATACATATTGATGTATTTACATGGATGGAAAAAATTCACAAAGACCCACACATAGATGAAGAAGTATAAGCAATCAATGACTGTGGAGGGATGGATAATCAGTGCTTTCCAGGGGCAATCCCCAGATAAGCTATCTAATGCACATCCTATACAAATGAACAATACAAAATAGACACTGAAGGTATATATCTATCTATACCTATATGGATATCTATCTATCTATCTATCTATCTATCTATCTATCTATCTATCTATCTATCTATCTATCCATACTTACCTATATATAACCATATATAATCTATATCTATACCCATGGATAAAATGTATGTATATATACATAATTAGTAATAATATTTAAGATCAAAGAGATCATAAGCAAGAAGTGGGGGAACATAGGAATGGTTCGAGTAGGAGAGAAAAGGTATGGAAGTGATTTAAAGACTGTATTCACATACAAAAGTTAAAAACATTTTAAAAATTTTCAAACTTGATAAGGACATTGTCAGATATCTTAGTACATCTTTAAGTACATCAGTGTTATTGGCTCTCATTTTTTGGAATTATTTTGTTGAGTTCTGTTTATTTGACTAGAACCTTGGGCACTAAGCCCAGGATAATTCAATTGATGTTATGACTAAGTACAAACTTCCCAACACTGCATTTTCAGTCAATACATTATGAATTGCTGGCATTAATTGCTGCAAACAGATGTGAAATATTCTTACGTAGGTCTCAGGTTTGATCATTTTAGTCTATACCTGATTGATACTCTGTTTAGAGAATATTAAACTTGTAATTATTTTCAGATAATTAAGAATTAAAAGTGCCCATTTTTTATTCAGCCTGACAGCCTTTCTGAGAAACATTTTCAGACATGAGAATGGTTGTTTTTTAAGTTTCGTTATATTTATGTAATAGAGTCTTAAAAACTTACATTTGGATGTGGGTTCTTTTATGTTTTTATTTTTTTTTAATTTAATTCTATTATAAAATAACACTAAAAAGCTAAGTAAAGGTTACTGTAAACTTTTGAATTTGTCATTATTATATAGGAAAATCCATTCATAAACTGGAAAAAATAAAACCTAAACATCTGTCTTACAAAACAGACTAATTCTTGATATCATATAGATAATTCACATATGATATGGTCTTTCACTTGTTTAAATTTGCAAAAAACTGTTGAGTAATTAAAATAATTTTACATCATCCTTCCTTATTATTTAATATCTGAATGAGAGGTCTTCATTTAGAGTTTTAAAATCATTTTAAATTCTTGCTTAGAAGGAAACTTTCTGCCTGTCAGAATTATAGCACAACTACTTATGGAAATCGAAGAACTTTATTTGAATATATAGAAAACCACATTTGATTCCAGGGAAATATTTTGAAAAGGCATAGATTTAAATTGCTCAGTGTGAAAAGAAAGTTGACCCACCAGGACAAAACTAAGGCATTTGTAACCCTACATGCAAAAGATCTTTGAGTCAGCATTGAGGACGCTCGTTATCGGCAAACATAAGAACTACTGGCTAGTTATCTGAAGAAACAGTAAAAAAGACAAGAAAATTTAAAATACAATAAAAATAGAATTTCAATTTCAACTAGGTTCTCTGATTCTAATACGCATTCTATGTCAGATAGAAAAATGAATGAATATAACATGTATCTTAAACTTGTGCTTAAACATTCTGCTTCTGGTTGTCATGTGTGGAAGGTTCTAAGAAATAATGCAACACAAACTACAAATCTTATTCCTTAGATCAATTATTTTCTTAAAATTGTTGCAAAATCTGAAATTACATAATATCTGGTTTCTATGTGTCTGCTTTGAGAATCTCACTTTTTTTATGCTGGCTCAAAAACTTATTGTTTCTGTGATAGAGTTTATTTCTACACTCAATGGTTCTTCTATAGATAATGCTGAACAAAATGGATTAGAAAAGATCTAGGAAAGTGTGCCCTGGCATTAATGGTAGGTGTCTAAGCTGTTTCTAATGTAGTCATAGACTTTGAAGTGAAAAAATAAATAAATAACTTGAGAGGTTGAATATACTTTATTCTTAGATTACCCATTTCAATTTACAAATTAAAACATTTACTGAAGGCAGACAGCTAGTTGATCTGTGATTTGATTAATCTGCATGCACAGGGGGAGAAAAAATGAGCTCTTAAGTGCAAATAAAGACAGGAGTCACCCCCATCTTCTCATGCAGTGTATTGAGAGCACCCCAATTATCTTTCATAGCCATGGTACTGTTCCTTGTCATCCAAGTAAAACGTCAATGATTTCAGCTCTATGTTGAGTAAAGAACACACACACACACACACACACACACACACTTTTAAATTGCCACTGTGTATGACATTTGTATTCCATTCTAAAAGCCTCTCATTGTGAGTCCTCATAGACTTGATGAATATCCCATTAGGATAAAGATCCAGTCAGCTGCAATATTGTTTATAATTTTAAAGCTTTTTAGGCTGCAATGAAAGGGCAATGATTTTGTTTCATTTAAAGGAGAATAATGTGAAACAACTGAAGGATTTCAAGACAGAGACTATCCTATTTTACTCTTCTATGTGTGTTTTATTACACAAATTAGGTTTTATTAGTCTATTTTACCGAATGCTTTCTTTTAAGCCATTTAAATAATGTAAAAGATCCCTTTCCATTCCCCTGTTCTTACTTAATATATTTATATGCATCCCTTCCTTCTCCGTGCTCAGTTGTGCTACAGGGGGTAAGATAACATACAGAGAGAGGAGTATTGGGTTTTTGCAATCAAAACCTGGAGATTTATTAATGTCTCCAAACTCCGCATTCTATTAAAAGATACAGCGGCTTAGACATTACCAAAAAAGACAATTTTCTAATTTTTCAAAGCTTACTAATTTTAATGAAACACACAAAGACTTTGTTTTCCTATGAAACTCCACCAATAGTGTAAATTTGCTGCATAGAAAATGCAATATTGAGTGAGTTTTAAGATGACCATAAAATATATATTGTTTGCTAAAGACAACTAACTAAGTAAGACAAAGTAGGACTTTTGAAAACGTAAAAGTCTGACTTGTCTTGTATTGGATTAGAAAAACTAAAAGTTTAACTTTCCTCACTAACATCAACATGGACTCCACTAAACACTGAGTATAGTAATTCCATATAATTGTGAGAATGTAGGGTAAAGCTTAGAAATGGTCAAAACTTGAATGCTTTCACAAAAGGAGTCACACAATAGCCACAAAATCCGAATAAAGTTTTTCTAATAAGGAGTCATTTTTATACCGTAGATATCAGAGCTTTGTTCAATGGTCAGAGCATTAATGGGACTGAACACCTCTCAGATGTTTTACCCTCTTAGTTTTATACACATTAGATAAGATACTTAAAGGGATATTATAATTACCTCTTTACCGCTTGGGACCCTGAACAGGAGCGTGCATACTTCTCCTCTTGGACTCCTCTTAAGGACAGAGAGGTGTGTTTGTGCCCAATATATAGAAGCAGTTTGGACCAAAAGGCATTTCCTGAAATTAGCTTCAGGTGGAAAGAGCTGTAGGTCCCGGGAGCACTGTCCCTTTTAAACAAGGAACAGAGTGGAGGAGGTGGTGAGGAAGTCTGACTTACTCACCTTCAAACCTGAGAACAACTTTGAAGAGTTATCCTAACTTAGAATGCCCATGTAATTAGCAGAAGGTTGGCTTTCTGGGCATCATGGCCTGCCATCCTACAGCCCAGTCTCACTTTCTTGCCTTCCATCCTAGATGCAATCACTGACTCTCTAACTTCTTATGTGTTGCTCTTTGGAACAGTCTGCAGATCAGAGAAGTTCAGTAATACCTGTCCACGGCAACTTAGAACTGAACAGCTAAGGGATTTAGTCTTTGCCAGCAGGCAGAACTGAATTCTGCTTCCCAGAACTAGCATAAAGTTGGCAAATGAAAAATGACACCACAGTCGCACGCATCCATTGCCATGCGTGCAAATACACCAAACTCCTCTACCACACACACAAATCATACACACACATACACACACACATGCACACACACACACACGTACACACACAGAGACAGACAGACAGAAAAAGAGATAAAAATATTAAAGCTGCACAGTTCAAAATACTCTAGCTTTTCTTTTTCTCTTTGGGGATGTCCACAAGATTGCAGCGGGATCTCTAGCAGTGTTCACAACTCAGAAAGAGTGTGTTGTAGCATATTTCATGCAATATCCTAAAGACATTTTCAAAACTGTAAGCATGAAGGGGTAAAATATGAACGATTTCCAGATGGTTGGCAATTAATAGCACAATGACTCTATTGGTCTGTTGCCAAATATCATTAACATTAAAATGTGATGGGAGACTTCATGGAGATGTGCAGATAAGTTGAGAATGATGATTGTTTTTGGTAGTGCAAAAACTGGGTAAGAGCAATCATTTTTTCAGTTCTCCGGTTAAATTGTTCCCTAGATATCATAATGGCTAGACCTCTTACATATATGTATACATAAAAATATTAAGTACATTAGGAACTGTTGTACAATAAGACCTATGTCTTATGTATTATGGTATAAACTAAGTAATTGATGATTTTTCTTAAAAATATTCTAGCAAATCAAACTTACCAGAAGGAAATCACAGCCCCATAAAATAAGACTCTTGATAAGCTGCAGGAGAAATCAGGGTCATGGTCAATAGCAAGTGGCCTCAGGAGGCCGGTCTTAATGATGACTGGTATTGGAAAACCACTTAAAATAAAATGAGATATTCACCATGCATCTATTCACTTGCTGAACTAGATTTATGAAGTTTCTGGAAATATTCATGTACTCATTCATTCCTTAGCATGTGGCTACTAATGCGATAGTGTTTTAGAGGGCATAAACGAAATAGAAGACTGGCTTAGCCTTCAAAGAGTACTTATTTACATAATGAAAAATATGATAATCATAATAGCAATCTCAATAACTACTCTAAGTGCCATTTACCAAACGCAGTTATTTGCAGACACTGGGCAGTGTGATGTATGGGTATTAGTCTCAGTTCACATCCGCCACAAGAAGTGAACGCGATTTACTACACTCAGTGAATCACGAGCTGGGAGAAGGAAAGCAGGAAGTTTTCTTGCTTCGTCTTTGCCAGATAATCAGCAGTAACTTTGGGATTTCAAAATAAATATAAATGCAATCCTATTTTAATTCTAGCTACCATTCCAAACTGATTTGCGAAACCAGTAAAGAGTAATGTGATGATGTTAAAATACAGAGATAGTAGCTGGATGGCGAACAAAAGCAGTAAGTCCTCAAGAATTTGAAACAGAAAAGGGCCTGTGATGGAGAAAAGGTGCTCTTTCTTTCCCATAATTCCCTCATTCATGCATCTTCCCTTTTCTTCTCTCTCCATCCCTTTCTCCCCTCCCACTTTTTGCCATGAAGTACTGTTTTAGATAATTTTTCTTTTAAATATGTAATTTTATTGGCTATTTGGCTCAACATATGCATGTTATGGTGAAGTAAATACTTCTTACAGTACTTAGGAACTAAAAACTAAAGTATATTTATATACATATTAAATGTAATAATAAATTTATTGGTTTTAAAAATGTGTATTTGTTTCTAAAAGAAAAGTGTATGTGTGTGTGCTTGTGTGTGTGTTTGTGTGTATGTGTGTGTGTGCTTGTATACATGTGGAACTAAGACATTTAACTGTAGGAGGTTGGAATTTAAAGTTTAATTGAAGACCTAGTGGTCAAAGGCATACCATCACATGCTGTGTGGAAGTGGCATCGAGTGATCAGACAGAAATACAACATCCAGACTCCTGACCTCCCATGCTCCATACTATGTATGGATGAATGATATATATTTGGTAAATTTACTATTGCTGGGTTATTAAGTTCCAATAGGTTGTCCAGGAGAAAGAGAAGAAAGCTCAAAGGCAAACCAATAAACAAAGAGAAGTTAAAGAAGATTTTAGTCCATCTTCTAAACTCTGCCCTTCCTTGTTCTCACCTCTCACGCCCAGTACATCTACAGGAAAAAGTGCTTGAAATGAGTGGTCGATTCAATACAATGAAATTTCCCTGCTAGGAAAGAATGCTAAAAATTACATAAATGAGAATGGACATCATCTTACTTTAATTGATGCGATTCTACTGATGCAGTTGAGGAAAAGAAAATTTGGGTCACTGATGAGTGCTTTCAAAGAATGAAATTAGTTTAATATTCTCTCGTCTATTAATAAAAAATAAGGCTCAATATATTAACAACTTTCTATTTAGTTAAATTATATAAGCCTAATTTATAGTACTATTTTTATTTGCAACCAAATACAATACTGTAACACACAAAGCACAGCCAAGAGCAATTTTTGTTTACTTCGTTATAAATAATAAAAAGCACAAAATGCTTTCTTGAGAAATTCCATAAATGCTACTATTAATCACAGAAAATTTTATTCATTTTAAATTTGCTTAATGAAGTCCTGGGAGAGGGCAATAACTTTAGACCTGATGATATTTTTGACATTTTCATTCTCTGAAATAATGACACTGAAGTGCTCATTTGAAATGATTTTTCTGAAATGGGCTGATTAAAAAGCACAAACAACAGATATTTACAGTTTAATAGTGCTTCTTAAAGTTCTTATCATTCTGAAGAGAAAATTAAACTCCTTTCATGATGCATTGATTTTATTTTTTCTAGACTACCATTAAATGTTAAAAAGTTTTAGTAACTAAAAAATGTGAGTTCGAGGCCAGCCTGGTCTACAAGAGCTAGTTCCAGAGCAGCCTCCAAAGCTACAGAGAAACCCTGTCTCAAAACAAACAAACAAACAAAAATGCTTATTTAACAATGACCTTTGTAACCCCAGGTTTGCTTCATTTAAAAATATCTACTCAGTAAATTGAAGCCAAAAGCTATTTCTCTCCTAGGCTGCCTCTTTCTGTCTAGTTTTTATTAGCAATTTACCAGTGTCTGATCTTCCAAACTGGATGTTAGAACCATTTGCAATTCTTCCCTTTATCCACCATATTTGTTATTTCCAACTTCAAAAATTTAATCCTGCCTTCTCCATTTCCTTTTTAGTTTTCCAAATGTATCTGTCACTGACTGTCTAAGATCCTGGTGTGAGCCTGTTTCTTTGTTTACTGGATAAAGTTCCTGGATACCTCATCTGTCTAACAGGATTGCCAGAAGTGGAGAGGTTCTGTGTGTGGCAGAGCAGCTGTGTGAACTTAGGAAATGGGATAAAGACTACCAGCTTCAGCTTTCTGTCAAGCTGAGCCCATTGAAGAAGTCACCCTCTCTAGTGTGAGATTAAACATAAAATACAGATGACAGATGAGATGAGTTCTGTCACACACTGCACAGCCAAAATGCTTTTCCCTTGTCACCCCATCCCTAAATGTCATCATCTGTTGGCATTCAATGTTGCCTGAATCTTGTCAGATTCCCTATACTTAGGGTCTATATGTGAATGCTTTATTTTCAATCATACATCAAATTTGCTTCTATTTTTCCATTGTCTAGCCTCTGTTTTTTACAGCTATGAGCTTTATCGGTGTTTGTCAAGAGTGCCAGTAACAGGACGCTTTGCTGACCGTTACGTCTGCACATAATCCTGCTGTGGGAATGGAAGGCACACACACTATTTGAATGTTCACTTGTTGCTCAGAGAGAATGCTTAGAACAAAAATTTTTTAGACTGTTTTATTTATTTATTTATTTTATTAAAGATTTCTGTCTCTTCCCCCCCCCCTTTCCTCCCCCTCCCCCGATTAAGTCCCCCTCCCTCGTCAGCCCAAAGCGCAATCAGGGTTCCCTGCCCTGTGGGAAGTCCAAGGACCACCCACCTCCATCCAGGTCTATTAAGGTGAGCATCCAAACTGCCTAGGCTCCCACAAAACCAATAGGTGCAGTAGGATCAAAAACCCCTTGCAATTGCTCTTGAGTTCTCAGTAGTCCTCATTGTCCGCTATGTTCAGCAAGACCGGTTTTAACTTGGCTTTCTGCCCATCATTGGGCTACTTTGAAAAGAAAGTAACTAGTTAGTAGGAAAATAGTTTGCTATGTTTGAAAGCTTCTTATTTGTTGAACTTAAATTCATAGACATGTGAGTTTAAGAAACATAGCTATGTTCTACACCATGCTAATTACACATTAAAGAAATGCTGACTGAGGCTCGTAGTTCTTTGGCCACTCAATGGTGGCTGTCAAGGGGCTTGAAGAACATATTTTTAAAATAAGCACAGATACATTTAAGCAAATGCACACATACACACACATGTAATCGCACTCATGCAGTGGTAGAGAGATGGAGGTAAGGAGGGAATGAGGTAACTAGGGAAGAAGAGGGGAGTAAGTTATTAGGAAAAAGAAAGCTCAGAAGATGCAGGCTGTGGAGACAGATATGAGGTGTGTGGCTTGTTCTGGTATTTATTCCCCTGTGGGAAGTAGGTTCATCAAGGCATCCTTGGGTCAAATAAAAATTATGGCAAGTATTCCACCATATATTTCTTGTTGATAGCTGTTCCCATTTAATCTTCCCTATGTAATGGTCTTGAAGATCAGTTACACTTTGATGACTGAGATTCCAGAATGCATAGTCATACATTTTCTATGACTTGGGTGATAGCAGCACACATCACAGTGAGAACAACCAGGGAGTAGTTAGCAGTTGACAACATACCTAGAAAAGCACAATCAGTTATTCCCACCCGCAGTTGAACGTTATCTAGTGAACATGTAAACTAAAATGAAAAACTAAGGTACAAAGTGTGTTTCTATCAGGGAATAAGCAGCAGAGCCATATGGATAACTGGGATAAATCATTGTTTTAGTGTCGTTTCCCCCTGGGCAACTCTGCTTTTCCCCCTTCAGTGTCGTTTTATTTTATTGCAAAGTATTCATCCTTTGATACATGTTTCAGCTGAGGGTTGCAATATATATTGCTCTTTGATGAATTAGACACCAGGTCCTTTTACAAGATAAAATGTCTTTTATCAAGCACTAATATTATAGAAACCTGTACCCAGGAGGAAAATGGGACAGACAGTCCACTTAATTTCCTTTATAGTTGAGGGGAAAATAGGCGTGATCAAGAAATAAAATTTGAGTGTGTGTGTATGTGTGTGTGTGTGTGTGTGTATTTACTGATGGCAGAAGAGTCAATAAGGAATTCTCTGGGTTTATTCTGAGCCTGCTAAATTCATATTGCTGAGAACTGTCCACATAATTGTAATGACATTGTAAACCAATAATGGTGACTATAAATTACCCTTCCTTTCCGTAAGTGACTGCTCTCTTTCATCCTGTTTACTTATTTGTGAGTAAGGGATTCTTATCACTTTACTGTTAATTTGCTTACATAGGTTAATTTTCTTTACTAATACTCTGCATTTACCTTTAGTTTGTATATTATTAGGTAAAAGAGCTCTATAATATGCTTACTTTTATGATTAAGAAAACATAAGTCAGATTGATGTAAGGCATCCACTGTGGTATGTGCCTTTGATAGCCAAGGACAGGCAGATCTGCCCAACCAGGCAGTAGAAATGCAAGGTGATCCTGTCTCAAAAAATCATATAATTATTTCAAATTAATTAAAAGGATTTATAATGTTTCAATGGATATTTGCTATCAGAGAGAGAGAGAGAGAGAAATGAGATTTTATAGTTAACATGACAGAATTTATATCTTTCCTATCATGTGTGTGTGTGTGTGTGTGTGTGTGTGTGTGTGCCTGTGTGTGTGTGTGTGTGTGTGTGTGTGTGTGTGTGTACTCATGGACAATATACATGGTGTATTTTCAGATTTTCTTATTATGAAACTTAAAAATTCAAAGCTAAGTAACAAGTAGAACCCTAAAAGGAACATGCATAGATCCCTCTGGGAAAGGGAAATAGACAAGATCTTCTGAGAAAACTGGGAACATGAGGATGGGGGGAAAAGGGAAAGTGTAAGGGGAGGAAGAGAGATGAAGAGGAGAACTTTAGGGAACGGGATAGTAGAAGTGAGGAAAGAATAGAAAGGGAGAGCAAGAAAAGACATATCTTGATTGAGAAAACCATTATGGGGCTATCAAGAAACCCAGCATTAGAGAAATTCCTAGGAATACACAAGGATGACCTCAGCTAATACCCATAACAATAGTGGAAACGGTGCCTGATCTGGCCTAGCCCTGTAGTCAGATTGATGATTTTCTTAAATATCCTCATACAACCCTCATCGAGCAACTGATGGAAGCAGATGCAGAGATCCATAGCTGAGCCCTTGTCTGAGCTCCCAAAGTCTACTTGAAGAGTAGGAGGAGTTGAGAATATGAACAAAGAGGTAAAGACCATGATGGAGACACCCACAGAAACAGTTTACCTGATCTAAAGGGAGCCTCCCAACTCCCATCTGACAATGATGGAACCATCATAGGACCAAACTCGAACCTCTGAATGTGGGTGAAAATTGTATGTCTGGGGCAGACTGTGGGGTCATTGGAACCATCATAGGACCAAACTTGACCCTCTGAATGTGGGAGACAGTGTTATGGCTGACGCAGACTGTGAAGTTTCTGGCTGTGAGTTCAGGGTTTAGCCATACTGCTTGTACTGGCTTTTTGGAACTCATTCTCTTTGGCAGGATACCTTGCTCAGCCTAGATATGGGGATATGGGGGGGGGGGTTGTCCTGCCTGAAAACAATGTACTAGACTTTGTTGACTCTCCACAGGAAGCCTTAGTCTCTTTGAGGAGGAGTTGAAGGGTAAGATAGTGGGGAAGGTAGAGGGATCAGGAGGAGAGGGGGAGTGGGAACTGGATCTGGCATGTAAAATGAAACAAGATAGTTGTTTTATAAAAATAAAAGACAGAAATCATAAATAAATAAATAAATAAATAAATAAATAAATAAATATTGAAGAAAATCTACAGCTAATCATGCCCTTCTGCAGGATATCCTTCCTGAGACTCTTATTTGAGATCTGTTGCTCTGTTCTCACTTGCTCTTTGGTATTTCACCCACTATGTTCGTTGCTCTATTGAGGTTTTAATTAATTGAGGACATTATCGTTGCTGCAATGGACAGAGTCCTTTCCAAATGCTTGATGAACTTCCTGAAACAGGAATAACATTTTATTCGACTCCTTTCTCTATCCTAATTTTTCTTCACTGCAAACATTGAAAAATTTGAAGAAATTTCAGATCACATTCATTTTGAGTAAATGTTTAAATGACACCATATAGGTTTTTTTTTTTTTTTTCTTTTCTAACCTTACTTCTCTAGATTTTTCTTTATAATCAACTCCATCATACTTTGGTATTTCTTAACCATGATATTGTTAACTAAACTCACATCTTGAATGTGTTTTGAGACATTGAGAGGTAGACATGGAAATACTACCCACTGATTCTCGGAAAGGACCTAGGAGCAAGCTACCACAGCTGCTGGGAAGTGGCTGAACCTCTGCCAGGTGTCAGCATCTTCAGCATAAGCTCAGCTGCAGAGAACACTTCTTGATTCCCTTTAACTCGCTGCTCCTTCCCTCTCTTTTCTTCCATTTCATTCCCCTGCCTTCTACTTTCTCCTCTTTCCATTCGCCTTTCCCTGTAACACCTATCCCTTCCCTTTACAGTTTCCTCCTCCCTTCTGTCCTCGCTGGCACTTCCTTACATTTCCCCCCTCACACCCACTTCTCAACTCCCTTTCCCTCCTTACCCTTTTCTTCCTTTCCTCTTTGTACATTCCCAACCCTTCCCTTCCGGGCTTCTTTCCTAAAGGCTTTCTCTTCCTTTTCTCCACCTCTTCTCTCCTTTCAGCCAATCTACAGGCAACGACAGAGATCTTAAAGTCCAAAGTAAGTCCTACCATGGCTGCACTGCTATATATATTCTGGAATTCCCCATAGAACTGACCAACACTTTACTTATTATCTTGCTCTTATCTTGATATTTTATCCACTGAACCCTATTGTTCCTGAGTCTATTAGTGTTCTGTTTCTGTACTGTAAATATTATCAACCTAAGCTTATTCTTCTAAAAGATTCAAACTTGTCACGGTTGATAACAGTTTAATATATGTTCTACATCATAGTTTTCTTATCTTTTCCAGTATTGTCTTTGACAATCTTCCCTCTCTAATAGATTTCTTTCAGTTCCAAATATAGTGCAGAATATATATAACATATATTGCTTAACTCCATGAATCTCAACAATCTCAGAAGCCTTTATCATTTATGATGCTTCAGGTTTAAAAAATGGAAGGAAGTTATCTTGCAAGATAATTCTGAATTTTCACTTTATATCTTATCAAGACCAGATATAGGTTATATATCACTGGTCAGTTGGTAGTCTCATGAATATTTCTTTGAAAAAAATAGGCCATTGTTTAGTTTCCATCTTACCTTAAGGAAAACTAAATAACTGTGGAGTGCTTGGCAAATGTTTTGAAAGAATTTGATTCCTTGTTTAGGTTTTGAAATTAGAAAAAAAAATTGAAACCATCTCAGCGAGATTTACTAAAGTCATTGCCTTATATGATTCTGTCTTTCATGTTCCTTTTAATCCTTTTGTATCAAAACTTTGTTAAAAGTGAGTAGATCATTGTAAGAAGATAGAAACATTCAATGGAATATGGAAGTGGATATACGTCAATCTACTCAGTCAGTGTTTAACTTCATGCTGTTCCTTATTAGATGAGAACAAGACAATATGGATTTATAGATTTTAAAAGTTTGTTTAGTGTGAATGTTGAGGAATATTTTTAACTAAAATAATCCACATGATCCTTAGCTAGAAATTAAAGGACAATTAACAATTCAAAATTGTGAAATACTAGCCCGGCACTGATGTGGGATTCCCCTCTGTATGCTGTGAACATCATTGGTTAATAAAGAAACAGCTTTGGGCCTGTAGCAGAGCTATAGGGTAACAGTGCTAGATGGGAGGGTAGAACTAATCTGAATGCTGGGAGAAAGAGGCAGAGTTAGAGAGAAACCATGGAGCCACTGGTGGAGACAGACACTGAAATTTTGTTGGTAGACCACGACCTCGTGGTGATGCACAGATTAATGGAGATGGGTTAAATTAATATGATATCATTAGCCAATAAGAAACTAGAGCTAAAGGGTCAAGCAGTTTTTTAAATAATATAGTTTCTACGTGATTATTTTGGGGCTGAGCAGCTGGGAACCAACAACTGGCCCTCTTCCACAACAAACATAGTTCTTAAGGACTCCACAGGCTGCAGGATCATTTCTACCTCTGGCTTCTGTCATGCCATGTCTTTTGCCTGAAAATTTTTTCATAAACTCACCTCAGACACTCAATTTTTTAGTTTTGAGCTACCTGTTCAATTTCAGGAAAGTCTTTCTTTGCTAGTCACCATGAAAGTAAGGCTGTTTGATATTCTCCTCACTTTCTTGTTAGAAAAGCCATAGCAAAATCAAGTAACTGAAGAAGCTATGAAATAAGAGGAGTTTTCTAATAGCTTGGGAGTTGATTAATATTGAAAAACTTACACAACTTTTTTGGGCATCTGTTCGACTTAAATATGGCCACCATTGTGATTCCCTTTCACCTTCCTGTCCCTTTTTGCCTAATGGCCCTCTGTCTTTGGACATACAGAATACCCAGATTACCTCTTATTATAAGAACACCAATCAAATTACTGGTCCCATGTCCCTTACCTAATGCTAGTTTCAACCTTAAAATATAATCACATTCTAGAGTACAGGAACTAAGAGCTTCAACAGAGTGTAGAAAAGAACTTAGTTCAGACAAGAAAAATCTCATCATGCTTTCTAATTTTTGTCATGATTCAACTTTAAAGAATGATTTTATTATTAATTTATTTTATTTTATATATTTTCCCTTTCAGCGTTATGTCTATGAAGGATAGGGTGTGTGTGTGTGTGTGTGTGTGTGTGTGTGTGTGTGTGTGTGTGTGTGAGTTTATTTCTCCTCTGACTAACACAGTTTGTAGTTTCAGGCTGTGTAAGCAGCACAAGGAAATGAGTAAGGATTTGGAATCCATCAAAATGGCTACTACATTTCATTATGGGTGATTTATGCTATTGGAAAACAGAAATTAGTCCTGCTGTTAATTTTAGATTATTTATCTCCTAACAAGAAAAGAAACGCAGAAAGCTTTCTCTAAAGAACTAGCTGAATTGGATTTCTATAGCCTTTGTAGTAAAAATGATTTTCTGTCTACATTAGATTAGTACTTGAATTTCTTAAGGAAGCCTAGGCACTATACTCCATCCTTCCTTGTTCTAGTGGGTAGAATATCAAAAAAAAAAAAAAATTTCCACCTATAATGTGTTTTGGCCATAGTTTTCAGCTAATGCTTGAGAAGTATCTTAGTTTTCTATTGAGACAATACAACATAGCCATGGCAACTTACAAAATAAAGCATTTCTTTTGTGAGGCTACATTTCCAGAGATGATAGAGCCTGTGATCATCACAATGGTAAAACATGGTAACATAAGAAGACAACAGCAGAGAGAGAGAGGAGTAGAGTTAGCAGGGAGGGGTGAAGGAGTAGGTCTAGGGGTTTGATTGTGTTAAGAGTAGGAAAGGGGCTAGGGCCAGGACACAGGCAATAACTAGAAATGATATGGACTTTTGAAAGCTCAAAGCCTGCCCACAATGACAGACACACAGTTTCCAATGAGGTCATTCCTTCTAATCCTTCCAGTTCTAGTAATTTAGGACCAAATTATTCAAACACATGAGTCAACATGGGGAATTCTCATTCAAACCTTCACAGCGTCGAATCCTAGACCTTAGGTTGAGAGAACATCATTGCCAGGCTGATACTACAGACGTGAATTACTCGATCAGTCAAAATATTGGCATTGGATTATTACCAGAACAACTCAGACTTTTGTCTGAGCTCTTATTCCTCAAAGCAGTTAGCCTGATGTTAATTCGCTCACACACATGTGCACTTTAGCTAGTTTTCATGCCAATCCGAATGATACAAATAAAGGCTACTTGGTGTCCTGTAAAATTAATGTATTTCTAATGGCAAGTTATGTTACTTTTGGTAGTTGCTGCTTATATGGTTTGAATGGGTGACTCCAAAAAACTATGTCTTAGATGCTTGGGGTGGAGCCTGTGGTATTTTGTATAATATCATTGACTTTAGTGAGATAAAATTAGGTTAGCTGAGGATCCCTCATGCACAGGATTATGGGACCACATCACATTCCTTCCTTTTTTTTTTTTTTTTCAACAACAACAACAAAACTGTTAAGGTCTTTCTCTGTCACAGAATCTCTGCTTGACATGCTGTGTTGTCACAGGACTAATTCAGTGATGAACTTCAAACGTTAAAGCATTCCTTCCTGTAAGCTAATTCTCTCAGGTTTTTACTGCAGTGACAGAAAGCTGACTCATGCAGCTGTTAGTGACTAATAATAATAATAATAATAATAATAATAATAAGCTTCACAGGATCAGAATCATTCCTTCTCCATCGGTGCTTTCTAATTTCCAATTTCTGAATAAATAAAATAATTTTATATCACTATGTTTAAAATATGCTTTGGTATGGAAAGTAGAATGCTTTGCTGATGATACAATCAAAATAATATCAATGTAGTTTAATAAATTGTCATTGATTTCTACTTCCAGAAAAGTACACATAATTACTTATTTCCATATGGATACTAAGATTCAATAAATATCTATAGAGTGAATATCACCAAACAAAAACTTAAAATCTATTTAAAACAAATTACCACTGCCTTTGTAATTTTGGGTCCTTTGTAAAAATATAAGAATCAAATACCAAAATTTATTTGAGGGACATATCTTTTATATTATTATTATCATCATCATCATCATCATCATCATCATTGCAAATAATATGAAGGAGTTACAATTACTGAGGGAAATTAAAATAATATTGTTCTGACTTCTAAAGATGATATTTGTAATTAAAAGACATTACTAAGCCAATGGTTATCATTAGGAACTTTCTCCACTGAAAATCTATCCTGATTATTTCCTGTCATCTGGGGTAGTTATCAACGCCAAGTAATGTATCAGTAATATTCCCTGTGAAATTGGGTTGCGATAGTAATTTTATGTGTGTCTCATTGAAAATTTTCTCAGATACTGAAGTTGGACCCACAATAGCATGTTAGATAAAACTAAAGTTCTCAGGTGTAATATTTATTTATTTGATGATCGTGAATTGATATCAGAAGGGAAGGAATGACAATTTCCATCAGACATTTATATTCTCCTCATCCTCAAAGGGTGTGCTGGCACTCTGGACAGCTGCTTAGTCCTCATATTCCTCAACGTGTTTCCTTTGGGGATATTTAACAAAAGGGAGATCATAGCAATATAAATTACAGAAATAAAACAATTAGGAACAGGCAAAATTTCAATATTCAAGACATAATACCTGTCTTGACCTCCATACTATTTAAGCACAGCTGTAGGTACCTCAGATTAATACTCAGAGCGCACACACCTTTAGTCATAGATTGATGAACTAAGAATCAAGCTTACTGTATCCGTTGCATTTCCACCTTGTTTTCTGGTTTCTTTGGGAGAAGGTGTTGTCTTACTCTTAACGTGAATCTCTACAGCATGCTTACACATTTTAAAAATTTTAGTCAGAACAATAACATCCTTTATTCACTAACATTGCCTCTTTAATCTTAATCAATCATTAAGTTCAACTCAAATATTTAGATATGAAAAGATAAAACTTCAGCCTGACAGTTATTCTCTTCCATTTGTATTTGTAATTCTACAGTCCCCCGTTATGATCTACCAGTCTGGTTAGAATTGCAGTTTGTGTAAAATCAAGAGTTCCTTGGTGACTGATATGGTGACACAATTTCTCATCACTACCCTTGGCTGCAGACCCCTTTGTCATTTTTTGTAGATAACAGCTTCTAATTTTCATATTTGCGTACTGATATTTGTAATCAATGAATTTTCCTATGTGCTCTGTTAGTTTTTCTCTGAGCATTTTCTTTTCTTCTCTCTTTTCCTCCCTTCTTCCCTCTCTCCGTTCCTCCTTCCTTCCTTCCTTCCTTCCTTCCTTCCTTCCTTCCTTCCTTCCTTCTTTCCTTCCTTCTTTCCTCTTTTGCATCTTGTTCAGATCTATAGTACTATTAGTACATAATGTCCTTTATGCTCCCAGATACAGAAAGATGGATCATCTCTTGGACAGAAAGCTTTGAACTTTTCAGTCAGTTAGGACTTCTTTCCCTTTACTCCCTTAGCTTAGATAGAACATCAATGGGGACATCAGAATGTATGATGAGAACCGCATAAGATAATGACTAAGACTCAGAAATAACTCTTTGATGTTTAAACAGTACAACACATATGTGTGTACATATATATATGTATGTGCATATATATATATATTTATGTTTATATTAAAGTTAATATTAACTCCACATTAAATTGCACATGTGCAACTTAAGCAAGCTGCTTCCTCATGTAGAATAAGATTATATATTTTGGAATATATGACTTAACTATTTGTAACTTTATAAAGCAAGTTATTTCTACCCCTTTATCATCAGTTCTCAAAACACACATATTCAAATACCTAAAAGTACACATTTAATCATTTTTATGAACTAATTTTCTTAGCTACTCACATTCAAATGTAAGATTACATAAATTATCTACATAATTTAGATTTAAAAATTAGAAATGGTTAATGAAAATGTTGAAAACTGTGCTCTCTGATAAATTTTTAATTGCCATAAGTGACTTACCAAATACTATTTAATCTTGCCCTTATAAATTGCTTTTAATGTGTTCTAAATTTTACATACAGATTCCAAAATAGTTTCAAAGAATGTTAAATTTTATTTCTAAAACTTAATTTTGACTGCATTTTGCATGTAATCTTTGTTGATGTCCATCTCTCAAAACTACATACAAAATATTTACATAATAATAATTTTTATTGTTTTTTTTATTGTAACTACCTTAAAGGTAAAGCTGGAGCGAAGAGAACACACGGTTTCTTTGTAGATTTTTTTTCATATTTTATTATTATTGTCCATATTCTCAACTCAAAGGAATAAAAAAAAATATGTTAAGTAAATATACAATCAAAATCCTACAAATCTATGCCATGGTATACAGACATACAGAGTTAAATAGACAAAAGTTATTATTTCACAACCTGATATCACACTGTCCTCTAGGCTGGCAGTGTCTGTGGATTACTGAGCCTCCCTGTCCAGTGGTATAGGTTCTACTGTCCTTGAAATTGTATTATCAATATAAACTTCCTGGTGCAAAAAGATATAATTTCAGGATTTTTTTTATGTTGCTTTAATTTCCAGAAATAAAATGTATTTAGGAGCTGTCAAAAATATGCTGTTACAAAGTTGAAAGCAAAATTGTTAGAAAGCATGTAAGCATAGAAGATTGGAATTTGAAACACCCAGTTACAGCCAGGTTTAAATGCATACTGCCTTCTTTTGTCAAAATATAAATATCAATATGTAACATGCCTTATTAACTTAAGGCACATTAAGTATTTTGTAACATTAAAACATTTTTCTTGTAGTAATAAACTATAAAGTTTTGCATCAATGGATCACATTGCATCAAACAATGGATTATTGAAACAATTCCAGATTAATTATGGATTAAAGTGTTTAAAATGTTTTGTCTTTTCTAACATGATCGAAATAAACTTTAATGACTATCGTTATATACATTTTTTACTCTCAAAATATAATATACGTTTTTCAAGATCTTTCATATATATTGAATAACAAACTGCTATTCTGTCGCTTTTTAGAAACAAATTGTATTAATGATAAATCAAGTCTATCATCATTTATTTGCCAACCTTTTTAAATGACAATATGTTCATATTTACTCTATTACTCAATTCCCCTAATCATTACTAGTAGACTTAGAATTAAAAATATTTCAAATTATCATAATATACTTAGTAAATTGTGCCTAAGTAATAAAATGTTTAAAAATTTGAGTAAATATAAATACTGATAACCTCATACTATTGTAGAAAACAAAATAGAAAGGCACCACTACTTAAAAATAATTAAAATCACAAAATTTTTAGTTCAATTTATTAATGTAAATGTCTATACATTTGATGTATTCCCACTACTTAATAAATCTGTCATATTCTTATCTTATATATGGAGACATTTTCCTAGCTATCATTTTCCCTATGATATTAATCAGGACTGTCAGATGAATTAGAGGTGAATTAGTGATGAATTCACTAATATAGATACGTTAATTTTTAACTTAGGTTTCAAGAGAACAAGCATCAAAATGGAATTTAGGTTTAATATTTTTATTATGTAAAACTACTATGAATGCATTTTTATTTTAAAACCTATTTTACACATACACATGCACATTATATATATATATGTGTGTGTGTATATATATATATATATATTCTGATTAGTCTTAATAAATAAAACCCAGAGACAGATATTAGGGTATGAAAAATGAAAGATCAGAGAAGCAGTGCAACCAGCCACTAGAGGAACCTTTAACCTCTACTGAATCCTCAGACCCTTAAGGGCTATTCTGTCCTCAGACTGTACCCTCAGACTGAACCCTCAGATTGTACCCACATACTGCACACTCGGACTGCAAAGAGCTGCTGTCTCCTCCTACCTATATTCTTCTCTCTGCCCAGCCATATCCCTTCCTGTCACCACCTTCTTTGTGCTGGGATTAAAGGTTTGTGACTCCCATATATGAGGATTAAAGGTGTGAACCAACACCCCATTGGCTCCATTTCTTTTTGAGACTGGATCAGTCTAGTGTAGGTCAGGGTGGCCTTGAATTCACAGAGTTCTGTCAGCAGCTGCCTCTCAAATGCTGGGATCAAAGATGTGCTACCACTGCTTGGCCTCTATTGGCTCATCTCTGCACTCTGATCTTCAGGCAAGCTTTATTTGTTAAAACACAAAGAATATTTGACATACTTCTCCTATCAAATCCCAATGACTAACTAACTAAGTATAAACGCTAAATAAATTTCAATTTGCACTATCACAATCATTAATTGGTGATGTATACTAATCCCAGTTCATTGATCTTCTTTCTATTCTCCGCTGTGAGTGATTTCATTGGTAAGGAGAGATCATTAGATGTAATAGTAGTGGCACTCCACTTCAACAAATGAGTCTGGCTTGACTGCAGAAACATCCTGTTAATAATGATATATAGAGTGACTTACGTAATTTCTCATATTGTAACATCTAATTCATTACAGTCCTAGAAAAAAAAAACCTTCCATCTCTAATCCTTTAGAGATGATTTATCTTGAAATGTACATATTTAGAATACTTATTACATCAACTGGGAATCATATATATTTCCTATGGCCTACTCTTTATCCTTGACAAAGATTTTTTTAAAAAAGTAATATACTAAAATATTAAAGTGCTTTTAAACAAATCTTAATTTCATTAATGCCATAAGTAGGTAATTTTGAAAACTTTCACTCGCTGACTTAAATGTAGACCATTATTGGAAAACCAACTTCAGGTTTTCTATTGACAGAAAGAGTTCTTATTGCCTTCTATAGTTCTAATTTACATGCGTGCACACACACACACGCATGCACATTGTGAAACTGTGACTCAAAAGTCATTCAAATGTTTAGTCTCAGAATATATTTATTCAGAATATATGTAATATTTCTCTTAATTTTAAATATGTGTATCTATGTGTGGATATGGACATGTGAGTACAGGGGTATATACAAATGTATAATTAAAACATGTTACCTATATAATCTTTTTTCATATTTTATTAAGTACTATTAAAATAATTAAGTTGTAGGTAAAACTGTATATCTGTAATAAATATTTTATTCTCATAGCAATAGAAACCCCCTTTAAGTCTAAGAGAACTGCTCTCCCGTAAAAATTTTCACTACAATGATTGACAAATTATATAATTTTTATGTACTAAAATATTCGTTATAAATCCAAAAGGTAAGATTGCTGTTCATATCTCCAAATACCTCCATAAATGTTATAATATAGTCATTCAAATCCTAATAACTAAATAGATAATTATTTTAGAATGCTTTTAGTTATTGATAAATTTTTTAAAAGTATGAAAGCAATTAATGTAACAAAATTTAAATGTTCAAATTCCAAGAAATTTTGGATTATGAGATCTCTGCCACAGTTAAGGGCAGAATCAGAAAAATGCACGTCTAATTACATGTAAGTTTTTCAATCATTTATTCCCCAAAATGATATCCTTAATGCAAGATGCATGATCATCCTATTAATATTTGTCTTTTAGATCAGAAGTTTAATGAAAATGGAGAAAGAAGATAGTGGTTTCTCATAATTACCTTTGTGCTTTAAAGTTTATTCTGAGTTTTCCAGTGTGAAGGCAGAGAAATAAGTCATGTTGCATGAAAGGAAAGAATGCTTGGACCTTACCAACAGTGATGGCAGAAAGAATTGCAGCATCATTTTCTTGAAAAAAGAAACAAACTTCACTGGTGACAATTTCACAGATAATATAGATGCTTTTATTAAATATATTGGGTGACTGACATTTATTTCCTTTATACCTTTACCTGATATGAATCTTTAATTTTTAACATATTCTTTTCATAAAAGTATTTGTCACAAAATGTTCATGAATTTAGCTTCTGTCCAATTTTCTTAAGGTTAATGATAACCCTGTGAATGACAGCCCCATTCCTAACCTTTACACAGAGGAAGCAAAGTAGAATATGGAATTGAAACTTGTAATCGTACCGCACTAATCTTTCCAGGCCATGCCTATGTGTATGAATGTCTACCTATGTATTCATTTAGAGCAGAGCATTTAGTAACATTCAACATCACAAACGATTTCTGTCATAGTCACCATTGTCAGGTGTTGTACCTGTTTCCTCCGGTAAAAACATCTGTTCCTGGAGAGAAGAGGGAGACTCACAGAACTCAGAAGTAAACTAGATCCAGAAGTCCCAGAAAGTCGAAACCGCATGAGTCACAAGGTTCCATCAGCAGTAAACACTTGCTGGGCAGAGGAGATTCAGAGCAGTTAGCAGCCCACCTGTCCTGTGGAGAGCCCTAGGGCGGCCTCTTTAGTGAGTCATCACCCAGGCTGACTGGGACTTTTCAGCTTTTTTTTTTTTTAATATATATCCTTTTTTTTATTTTATTGAGAATAAGAAAAAAAAAGTATCTGCCTCCTCCCAGCCTCCCATTTCTCTCCCCCTCCCCCCACTCTTCTCCCCCTCCCCCCACTCCTCTCCCCCTCCCTCTCCTATCCAAAGAGCAGTCATGGTTCCTGTTCACCTTCCTAGACATGGACGGAGGGGGGAGGACCTGGGACTTTTCAGCTTTAAGGCAGCATGTGAGTCACCCGACACCCTCTAAGTCAGCCCACTACAGTCATCAATGCATCAGGTGTGATTGTGGTGGAATCATTAAAGAATTTATCATTAATTTTCTATCGGCAGTGAGTACATGTTTATTCCCTTCCATGCTCAAGAAACCAAACAGCAGCCAATTCAAAAGCATAAGTTGTTGTATGTGCTTTGGAGACTAATAAAGTTGTTAATAAAGTTGATGAACTCAAAAGTTGTGGTACTCTCAGAAACACAGTGCTTCATTACTTTGATCAACCATAATGGCCTAGGATATATTTATGATTATTCTGATTTATGCCTTGAAATTCTAACTGTATTTTTCTGTTATGGTATAGCATACTGCTAGGTTAAGGTTTATTACTAATTACTAAAACATGTAAGTTATTAAGTGTTTAAAGAAAAAAATAAAATGATGCACATAAAAAATTAGAATTACAAGGGGGTCAGTATAACTTTAAAAACAGATAAAAATATACAGGATATAATAATAGCATTTGGAAAAAATAAAAATAGCACATCTCTTCAAAATTTTGATATCAACAAGATCTACATTGAACTTCATAGATGGTTAAGAATGAGGTCAACAATGCACTGATTAAGTAAATGAATTCCAATCGATTTTAAGTACTCCAAAATGAAAAAGAAAATGGAGGAGGATGGGTCGATGGCTAAAAACACTATGAGTATATCTGTCCGGGAACTCATGATGAGCAGAAGGCAGGCTACATTGGCTATGTAATTGCCAAATTAAGTCTAAAGACAGTCCGCCAAAGGGACTCATGACCATTGGATGGGTGCGTGGCAAATGTGCAAACAGCTGTAGCTGAATTCTCTGAGCCTTAGAACAGATTGAAGTCATCTATTTCCTCAACTAACAGCCTTCTGATGATATAGGAAACACATATTTCTAAAATAATGGACACCTCTAAATTCTGCAATTGAAGCAATGTTTTAGAGTTACTAAAATACGTGTAAGTATCATTACTCTTGTAATAACATGATTTAAGAACATAGTAAGCGGACAACTTCTTTCATACAGTAGAACTTCTATGCCCAGCCTATAGCGCATGATGAGTGTATGTGTATGCATGTTTCTTAAGAGTATAGAAGATGTTTATCTCCAATACTAATTATAATCTAGAGATGGATATTCATTTTAATATGTTCTAAACATTTTAATATAGAGACAAAATATTATATAAGACTTATTCTTATTGTATAAACTCGAGAAACTGAATACAAGAAAAATGTTCAAATATAACACATAATTGACTCCCACTATAATGTCAATTCTTATATAATTTTCATTAGTTTTTCAAAGAGTTGAGAAATGTGAGAGATTCTCTTTGTCTTTTCTTTCACATGTTGTAAAAGAAATCATTCTCATGAGTCTATAGCATCTCCCTTGAAATAAACAGATTCTCCCAGTTTCACTGTTTACATTGCTGGTTGTATTTAGATTTTTCTCATTCATTTAAGTTAAGCCACAGCAAGAAGCTAAATATTTACGCTTGAATTATTTTTTATTAAGAAATTTTTAAATGCATTCTTTTCTCATTTTATATCTATCCCCTTTCACACTCCCTAACCACCTCCAGCTCTATCCTTCCCTCCACCTTACCTCACATTTGAGAAATGCTTATCTCAGAAAGCGGTCAACACTCTGACACTTGACTTTCATGCAAGACCAAGGCTCTTTCTCCTATATATAGGTTGAGCAAGATGTCCCTCCAAAAAGAATGTGTTCCAATTCAAACACTAGATATAAATCCTGGTCCAACTTCCAGTGGCTCCACAGACTGCCCAAGCTTCACAACTGTCCCCCACATTCAGTGGGCCTAATTTGGTCCTATGCAGGTTCCCCTGGTATCATTCTAGAGTCAGTGAGCTCTCACTAGCTCAGGTAAGCTTAACCTATACTCCATTGTGAAATATTTTTAAAACTTTGAAATATTGTGTGTGCTATGTATAAATGAATCATTTGTGGTGGGTTTACCATATTCAACATAAAATATTGTATGAATGAAGGAGAATGACAAATAAAATTAGATGACAAGGACAGGAAAGTGTTTGTGCATGTGTATGTGTGTGTCTGTGTGTGTGAGAGAGTGTGAGAAAGAGACAGAGAGAGAGAGACAGAGAAAAAGAGAGAAAGACAGAGATCATTGTTTGTAAATATGTGTACATGGAAATCAACTAAAGATGATATGGTAAACATTGGATTTTATCTCAAACACATAACATTTTTTGTTCATGTCAATGTTCTATAGATCATTGAGAAATCTAAAACCAATAATTAATAACTTGAACTTACATTCTGCCAGTCGCACAGCCTGATTTTATTCAACGTGGAGAAATAACTGAGCTGTGTACAGAAATAAAAGATATAGACCCCTGAACTGAAATAAAAACAATGTTCAATATTTGATTGTTTATAAAAAAAAAATATCTCTCCAATCTTCCTCATCAAAAAAGGTAATGAAAGGAGGTTTTGGTTTGAAAAAAATTATTTTGACTTAAAGATATTTGATCTAGGAAGGAAATGCAAGTCTCAAGCACAGATCTTTGCAGAGTCTATGAAATAATCTACTTACAGCAATAAGGTTTCCTATTTCATGGATCATTACATGTTTTCAAGTTCTTAAAATGTCCTACTTAGATCAGAAACGAGGGCATTATAAAATGGTTTTTCTACCTGTCAGATACTTAAGGGTATATCCTGCAGGTTGAGGGCATCTACAGTGATCATGCCTACAGGAAAGAAGATTCTATCTAATTGCTCTCAATGACAGGAACATTTTTCATGGTATGTAAATTTTATCTCTGTAAAACATCAAATCATTTTTGTTATAATTCCTTAGCCAGGTGAAATAAATCTTTCTCTTTTATGTCTTGCCATCACAAGTATTTATACATAGTATTCATTTTATCCCATTTGTCATTACCTCTCTTAACCATACATATTACCATATATATTGTGTCCTTAATTTTCTTCATCAGATTATATGTTTAATTTCTCTTATCATTTTCACCATCTTTGGGATGATTCTGATCTTACAATTTGTTTTTTATGAGAGAAGAGAAAAAAGTAAAAAGCAGGATACTGTGAATGATATTTTTGTAATAAATGATATATAATTTCTATTATTTACCAACTCAACTGTTCAATTTTCAAGGAAAGCATGGAAACATTTTGTATTATTGACTTTTGAGACAGATAAACATCATCAAATGTCCTAGGTATTTTAAAACAATATATTGCTCAATATCTTATTGAGCCCGAAGCATTAATAACTACTATATATTAACATCATTGTCTTTTAAATGTCTAAGTTTTATTTTTTATGATTGTTTTATTGTATGTCTGTCTGATGTATGTATGACTGTGTCTGAGAGACAGAGAGAGAGGGAGAAAAATGACAGAGAGATCAGGGCAGATGCAGGAAAGGAGTTTTGGTGTCAGCTTTGAAAAAGCAGTTATTTCTCCCCATTTTTACATGTTTTTCTGGGCGTTGATCTCAGGGTATTAGGCTAGCAACTTGAAGCAAACAGCCTCACACAATATTTTAAAACTGCAAATGGAATATTTGGCTGATCATTGATTGATGAGTGTGGATTCTTCTAAAAAAAAATCACTCTCTAAATTTTGAAGTCTGAATACGTGTGTTCACAACTTGCAAGAGCGTCAAAGTATTTAGACGCCACACTTTATATGATTTTAGATATGGATAAAAATTTGCATCCTAAGTATTTTTACATGTATAAAAAGCATCAATATTATTACATTAGCATAAATAAAGATCAATAGTAATTGTTACCATTTTACCTTGTCATGTGTCATACTTGATTTTCTTTTTATAACAAGGCAGAAAAAAATAGCACAAAAACTCCTTTCCCCACTACCGTTTCTTCCTTCTAGCCCTACAGGTCTCCTTCCTCCAACTCCTCCTGAGCCCCTCCTACTCTCCAATTGATGGTTTCTTTTTCTTTAATTACCACTGTTGTACCCCGATAAGCACAAATATAAAAATGTGATCTTTCTGAGTCCATTTTTGTTGTTCATGTGTGTTATAATTTCAGGCACAACTACTTTGTGTTAGACACCTAATAAGGCTCACATCCCTGGAAGAAGCTAAGTCTCCCTCTCTCAGAAGTCATTAGTTGCCTGTAGTTCTTTGTTTCATATGGGGTGGTGTATCATTTCCCCCTTCCATATTCTAGAACACCAGGGAATCTCTTATGAAATTGCTTGTCCTGGAAATGGCTGCTTCCAAAAGATATGAACAATAGCAATACAAAGGAAGCTTCCTTTTAAAAAGCATCACCAGAGACTATACTATTATTTGTCCCCCTGTTGGCCATGTACATTGATGTTATCCACAGTTTTGTTCATTTTATCTTGGACTCAACAATTCTGTTCTCCTTTTCAGAATCTTCAGACTTCCAGAGCAAGAACTGCTAACTCCTTATGTGCTTAGTTTTTGTGTTTGGCTGCTGTTGTTTTGATGTTTCCAGTTACTCATTTTCCTTTCCTTTTGTGGACAGAGAACACAATGTCCTGTTAAAATTTTGTATTTCATTCTTAGTAACTATAAAGCATTTTGATATTTAAGGGACTTCAACGATACAAACAAAACAAAACCATATCTTATATACAATCCTGGTGCTTAAGTTCTGGTAGTAAAGCAATAATTACTCGACTAGATAAAAGATATGTAAGTATTAATAGTGGCAGGTGCTAAGAAAAGAGTGGGCCTGCTCTGCTATTAGCTCCTCTGTAGGGTGTTATTAAAAAAAAATAGTGGAAGCGGGTCTGTATTCCACTTCATTGACAGTTCCTTAGCAGGAGGATCCAGGTCTTGATTTTTATTATATTCCACACGGTGTCTAGTGAAGACTGTGTTGCAGGTCCTCAATAAATGCACATTAAATTGTGTGCAGGTGTGCTTACTGGGGGCTTTCTACTCGGAATCGAAGTGAGGCTGCCAGCCACCTGCATCAGAAAAGGGCTGGGCTTCTTGTTAAAATGCAGACCCCTCTGAGACCTTTTGAGTCGGCATGTGTAGTGGAGACACAGAGCTTCACATTTCAATTAACTTCCCAAGTGATTTTCATGCATACTACTATTTTGGGAATCACTGGAGCAGAAGATATGGAACACATCTTTAGAGAGTAATTGCTACTCAATAAAATCTTATTTTAATACACATGGTATGCCAAATATAAAAGTCTCAAGACTTTGGGCATCTTCCTTTGTCTTTATAGTTAAAGCTACTCATAAGCACATTACATTATTGCATATTATGTGTCCCCAAAGCCCTCTGTTAGATTTTGCCATGCATATAAATTAAGAAAAACGTAATCCTATTTGCCGGCTCACTATCTCATCTTTCTCTAAAATGACTGTCTATATTTTTAGGGGTAAATAATGTCTATACAAAATTACTAAACTCTCCATTCTGGCATTTTTGTCACTTGACTATGCATGCGCACTGATAATTGTCAAGTAACTATAAGGAAACTTCATGATGTAGAGCTAAAGTGAATTAACAAATCCAAATTTGTCATCTCTTCCTACCTTCTTTTCCTAAATTAAAATGTGAGCATGCATTTAGAGGTCAAAGTTACATGTTTCTAAGAGTGGAATAAAACTGTAAGTTTGAGGTTTATATCAAGGTGTCCTGAATGTCCACTTGCCCTTCTCAGATTTACTGTCGCATGGGAAATATTACAACTTTATTCTTTAAGCAACTATGTTAAGATTTGTGTTCTTGAATACCTCGTTTCAATATTTGATTACTTTTATTTTATGTGTATGAATGGTCTGCTGGCATGTATCTGTATGCACCATGTATGTGTATAGTGCCTGTAGAGGCCAGAAAAGACCACTGTATCCCCTTTAACTAGAGTTCTAAAAGTTTGTGCCACCGTCTGGGTGATAGGAACTAGCGACAGGTACTTCTAATCACTAAGTCATGCTTCCTGTGCCTGTTCTTGAATTCTAAAGGGATATACTCAGAGGGAAAAAGGTGTGTCCATAAACAATTGCACCAGATGATTTTCCCGCACTGAGAAGAGTGCTAGATATAAGGCCCCAAATATACTCCAGAATCTATCTCCAATGATAACCACTCACAAATGAAAAAATATTTTTTCCAAGGGAATCTCACTGGTGATATAAACTACTCCTAAGTATAAGACCTATGCTCAGCAGTAAATGGTCAAAAGTAGATTGAGCAAAAGTAGCTCAATGGCCTCTTTGGAGGTTCTCTGTCTCATTTTTCTCCAGTTACACATCCTTTGCACTTATTTATTATTTGTCTGTCTGTCTGTCTGTCTGTCTGTCTGTATCTATCTATCTATCTATCTATCTATCTATCTATCTACAAAGTTTTTCGAGACAAGGTTTCTCTGTAGCTTTGGAGCCTCTCCTGGAAGTAGCTTCTGTAGACCACGCTGGCCTCAGTCTCACAGAGATTTGCCTGCCTCTGCCTCCTGAATGCTGGGATTAAAGATGTGTGCCACCACTGCCCAACTGTCCTTTGCATTTATATGATGGCTTCAGGTTTTATGATTTTTGAATTCCTGTGTATTATAAAAAGGCTTGTACAGCTGCATTTACATGTGTTACTTCTGCCTTTTCTTTGGCTCTTTTCTTTTTTTTTGGGGGGGGGGTTTCTGGTCATTTTGTTCTACTATTGTTTGCTTTCATATCTTATTTTATTATTGTTCTTGAGATGCCTAGCCCCTCCACAGGAAGAAACAGAGAGGGCGTGGATTTGGCTTGCAGGGAAGGGGGAGGTTTGGAACACCTTAGGGGAATTGGGTGAGGTTGCTGTGAGACAATGGTCTGTACCCTGCCAATTGTATTTTAATAAAATGCTGATTGGCCATAGCCAGGCAGGAAGTAGTGGTGGGACAATGTGAACAGGAGAATTCTGGGAAGAGGACTCAGTCTGTAGCCTTCACCAAGACACAGAGGAAGCAAGATATGACTGCCTTGCTGAAAAAGTACCAAGCCACATGGCTAACACAGACAAGAATTATGGGCTGATATATGTTATAAAAATTATTCAATAAGAAGCCTGAGTTACTGGGATAATCAGTTTATAATTAATGTACTCATTTCTGTGTTACTTTGGAACTGAAAGACTGTGGGACCAGGCAGGACAGAAATCTCGGTCAACATGAGGTGAATCTGCAATCACAATACATTGGATGAATATATGCTATTTTCAATAAAAGAAAAACTTTTTCAAAAGTGTGTATAAGACAGAATATGGTCTTAAAATCTGTCTGAGTCCTAATTCAAGGTATCTGTGATAGAGATGAAGCAAAATGGCAAGTTATCCTGGATTATTTCTATGGATGTAATCAAAAGGGAATCAAGGACTCAGCATCTGACTATGGCCCTTGAAATGATTTTAGTCACCATTCCTAGCGTGGAACACAAAAAGGATGACATTAAAGAAAAGCTGGAAACAGCAAAGATATAAAGTGTCCTAATGACATAGAAACTAAATGCAGAAAAGATCATTTCAGCCTACTGGAACTCCATCTGAAATTATGACCTATAAAGGTGTAAAATGCCTTAGTAAATCCTGCTTGGTGCAGGCCTTGATCCTAGGACTCTGGAAGTGGAAGCAGGAGGATCAACAGGTTTAATTATCCATTACTAGACTGGAAGTTCTAGGTCAGCCTATGTAACAAGCTACCTAGTCTTAAAGAAAAGGGGTGGGGGAGGAAGAGAGAGAAATGTGAAAAAACAAAACAACAGAAGGAAACACCTATAAAATTATAATCTCTATGAATACATAAAATATTAAGATATCAATAAAATATGTTGATCTCAAAAAGATAACCTGATGGATACTTAAAATTAACAGAAGTCTCAAACAGTCCATCACATAGTGATTTTTGCTTTAACACATTATCCTATGTGTAGTAGTACATAAAATTTAGGCAACACAATTGAAAAATGCTGTGTCTAATTTTCTCACTACTGCTTACTGTACTTTCAGTGGCTCCTGCCCCAGAATTAGAAGAGTCACTTCACCCCCAAAGTTGCCAGGTTTGCACATAGTTTAAGAGATGATTGTTTAAAAGTTTATTAGTAGCTAGAAATCTTTAGAACCAAATGCATAGTCATTTGAATATTGAAATAATTCAACTTTTTAAAATTGAGTTAGTTCTTTGGCAATTCTGTGAATATGTACAATGTATTCAAATAATATTCTTCTGTCATCTTTTCTCATATTTTCCCACCCTTATCAACCCTATGTGTTCACTACTTCTACCTTTCCCAGATTTATAACTTGCCTTTGTTTTAAAACTTTACCAACCTTGTCTGGCTATTAATTGCCTTATTGCTGTATAAACCTAGTATACTTATTCACAATGTTGATAGATCCTGATAGCAATGTTTTTTTTTCTCACCCCTTCTCCAAAAATGTTGGCCCTTATAATCTTTTTCTTTTCCTTCATGTTTCCCAAGCATAGTGTGCATGTTTTATTTAATTTAACATAAGCCTGAAAAACAATTTCAAAACAAAATTGAAATCTCATTTTCACAAATATAGTTCCATACTCCCTTCCCAAAATATAATTGAGAGAAAATAGTTCAGGACTCTACAAAAAGTCAAGTACTTTTATAAGAAGTTTAAGTATGTTTTAGGCAAATCTTAAGTACAATACATGTTAAACAAGATGCAAAAATAAAACAAAAAAATGAAACAAGAATATTTGGATTATAAACTAGAATAAAAGGGAAAAGTATAAAGAAAAATGTGTAAAGATAAGTGACAACTGAATTGAGAAACTAAGGAGATGAGATATTGAGAATGAAGAAAGACAGTTAAGAAGGTTTGTGGTAAGACTCCATCAGAATACATGTTCTGTATATTGGAAATCCTAGGAAGGTAAACCAAGTGAAGAAAAGAATAGTAATACAAGTGATAGAGCATATTACATCCCCAGTGAGGTTAATAACTCAACATGGTTGTTAAGTTTCAAATTCAGGACCAAAGATGAGATGCCTACTTAATACATCAAAGGGCTGCCATGTTCTCCCAGCATCCCTCAGGCTTTACCTGTTACAGGGTATGACTGTTATACCATCCTCTTTCTACTCTGAACTCTCCAGCCCAGGGGCAGCATGCCCATCGCCTGGATCTCTTCCCTATAGAGTCCAGACATTTGGTTACCTGACCCTTTTTGTACCTTTTACCTACTGGTCCAGCACCTGGTTCTCTCTCTCTCTCTCTCTCTCTCTCTCTCTCTCTCTCTCTCTCTCTCTCTCTCTCTCTCTCTCTCTCTCTCCTTCCCTTCCTCTCTGTAGGGATAAGTCCCATCCCTTAGGGGGTGTGTTCACCTCAGGCTAAAGTTTGCCTATAAATTTGGCGAGCAGGCTCCCAGCGCTCGCTCTGCTTTCCTGGTCTCCGCGGGAATGGTGGTTCTGTAAGTCTATTCCTCCATTAAAGCTGTCTATATTTTGACAATCTGTCTGCATTCGCTTACGCTGTTACACCTCTCCTCCTCCCCCAACATGGCCCAGCTCAGTCTGGTCTTGTCCACTCTGGACTCTCCCAGATATATCTATCCCTCCCTCTTATGTTTGCCCTCTTGTCTATAGTAAACTTTATCCTCCACCATACCTAGGAACAGTCATGCCCTTTCTATTCTTTTTACTTATTTATTTTTAATTCAGTGGCAAACACACATTACTAAATGTGTTCACTGATTTAATAAAATTTGTATCACATGTCTGCTGAGGTTCCATAGATGTGGGCACATGCTTTCTAAAATTGACATGGAAAGCTACAGTCTCTGAAATAGCAATCACAATCCTCACCTGTAATAATATTGGCAAAAAGTATGAAGTGGGAGCTATTGCTCTTCTGGACATTAGACATTTCTACAGTAAGATATTAAGATTATATTACTGGCAAAGCAATAGACATAGACGAGTGAAATATAACCAAAGATCTTGACTTAACCAATGTACACATATTCATAAGAGACACTCAACTAATTTGGGGTAGTGTACAGAGGCATAATAAGGAAGTGAATAGCATTACAATAACTAGTGTTGAGTATTTGCACATTCAGAGACAATAGGGAGGAAAGAATATCAAAATAGTGTTCATGGATGTAGATATAAAACATAAATTTATGACATTTTGTGAAAATAAAATAGGTGTAAAGTCTTTGGGATCCTAGAGCTATCAAACTTTTTTTTTTTTTAGACTTGACACCAATGTGTACCATAGAAAAGAAAAAGATATAAATGAGCTATTTCTCTTTGCGCTTAAAAGTATTTGTTTTGTGTAGAACCCTGAAGGGAAGAAAATATTTGCCAAGTAAATATTCAGTATTTTAGCACATAGAGTATACAAAGTGCTCTCACCCCCAGCCATGAAAAACAGCTAAAAAAAGAAGAAAAAAAAAAGAGCAAAAAAATCCAGCAAGTGATTGACTAAAATCCAATTAAACACATTGTAAGCTGTGAACATATCTGTGATGGGTAAGACGTTTCACTTTAGTATGATGAATTGTTATGCTAGAAATAGTTTTGTTCACAACACTGTTATAAAAAGAGTGTTGCACATTATAAACTTTCTAAAAGTAAAGTTCATTTAAAAGTTATGTTCAGTTACCACTGGTCTGTTACCACTAATCAGATCCCATCGGTGAGACCCCAGCGTCACATATGGTTTCCAATTGGATAAATTTTTAAAAGTGAAATTATTGGACAAAAATACATTTTATATACATAATCTTTCTAATATGTTAGAAAACCAAAATTATGATTTTTGTTAGAAAATATATAAAGTGGAAATCATCACAGGAAAAATGTGCCAAAACAAAGACAAGATATTACATATTTCTTCTAATTGGTACATTTTAAGTTTCATGTACTTATAAATATAATACACACACACGGCATGAGTACAGAAGGGACAGAGACAAGAGACTAGTAAGAGGGTTAGACGGGAGGAAAGGTTTTGATATGGCGAAAGTACAGGATACCCTTGAAAAAAACTGTCTTTATGAAATGCAGCATCGTAAAATAAGTGCATATAAACCAAATGAAAAAAAAAACAAAATATTTCAAAATTAATAAGCACTTGAGGATTTCCCCTACAAAGATACATATAGCAAAGAGAAAAGCATATTTGTTCATTGTATTTAGTTAGCTATCAGGGAAGTGAAACTTAATGAGTTAATGAATTATCCCTCCAGTTATCCTGCACAAGCCACACTACTGTCACCCACTTTCAGAGAGCCTAATTTGGTCCTATGCAGGTTTCCCGACTGTCAGTCTGGAGTCAGTGAGCTCCTACTAGCTCAGGTCAGCTGTTTCTGTGGTTCTCCCCATCATGGTCTTCACAGCCTTGCTCATGTAATTGCTCCTACCTCTCTTCGACTTGACTTTGGGAGCTCAGCTCAGTGCTTAGCTGTGGGTCTCTGCATCTGCTTCCATCAGTTGCGGGATGAAAGGAAATTTAAGAAGTACAAACTGGGTGTGATAGTTTGAATGTGGTCCATCCACCTAAGTTCATAGTGAGTGAACAACTGGAGGTGTGGCCTTGTCGAGTAGATGTGGCCTTATTGAAGGAAATGTGTCACTGTATAGGCATGCTTTGATATCTCTTTTGCTTAAGATTCACTCAGTGTCAAAGTTCATTCCTCTTGCCCCCTGATCAAGAGGTAGCAAGCACCATGTCTGCCATGCTCCCTGCCATAATGATAAATGATTAGACTTAAGCTGCCACCTCAATTAAATGCTGTGTTCCTGGTGTCTCCACACAACAATAGAAAACTCAGAGAAAAATGTCTGAGTTTTCAGTCAAGTGATGCTTGCACTAATCATAAGACTAATCATAAAACTGGGAATCTAAAATTATATTGCTAATTTGATTCTATGCCATAATCAAAATTGTGATATAATATAGTTTTATCAAGTGAGAATGCTTATCATGTGTGATTGCTGAGTGGTGATGTGGGAGTGTCATATATCAATCTGTTGATTTCATTGGTTAAGCAATAAAGAAACTCCTTTGCACTGATAGGTTAAAACATAGGTGGGAGGAATAAACAGAACAGGATGCTGGGAGGAAGAGGAAGTGAGCTCAGACTTGACAGCTCTGCTCTCTGGAGCAGAGACACCAGGCTCCGCTCTCCCAGGCAGCTCCGACCCAGGATGGATGTAGGCTAGAATCTTCCCGGTAAGTGCACCTTGGGGTGCTACAATTATTAGAAATGGGCTGGCTAGTCCAGGTGCGAGAGTTAGCCGAGAAGAGGCTAGATAGAAATGGGCCAAGCAGTGTTTAAATGAATACAGTTTGTGTGTTGTTATTTCAGGCATAAGCTAGCCAGGCGGCCGGGGTGCTGGGGATGCAGCCACGCCGCTCCGATTACAACAGAGTGAAGAACATGGATCCATTAACTTTATTAGACTTTGCAAATATGTAAAATCTGCTATCTATAGAAATTATGATCGATTAGTGAAATACACTATACTTATGTAATTCATATATCCATGCTCATTTTAGAATGAGATGCCTATTTAATATGAAAATTATGAATTATAATAAAGAATATAATGTCATGATTTCTATTTACTACATAATATGAAATTAATAGTTATATGTTTGGTATGCTGAAATATCTTAGATATATAGGAATAGATAACTATTATTAAAAACCTTTTAAAAGGTTATATGGAAACATACTACTAAGAAGCTTCCAACAAATGTTGTCTGTGTAAATATATTGAAGTTATCCTATAAGGGGCAGCAACAGCCTTGCTAGACACCACTAGCTAACAAAAAAAAAAAAAAAAAAAAAAAAAAAAAAAAAAAAAAAAAAAAAAAACAACCCACATGCCAAGAGTGGTTTACCTCTTTTGGAATTGTTGGCCTTTGAAGTCTTTTAAAAACCCAAATGTTAAATTTATTGCTGGTGTTTTTGGTTGCTCTCCAGAACTTGACAGTAAAGCCTTATGGAAGAAGATACCACAAATCTGAGGAAGCAAGCTGGTCCTGAATAGGGAGTGCAATCAAAGTTGGCTGGACTCGCAGCATTGCCTGGTGCTGGGCATACTACTGGAAGTGAAAAGTCATCGTCAGTCTCACCCATCTGTGGCCTATGCAAGCCGTAATAATGACCTGGCTGGCTACATCTGCCTGGTGATGAAATAGTGGGCGAAACCGAGGAGAATGCCCAAAAGCTTTCAGATTGGATTTAAGGCATGCTCCACAAGATGAAACCCACAGCTGGTACTATCATTATCTGTGGCTGGAGAGTTCATAAACACTATGAGAGCACATACTGTCATTCTGCTGAATTCATGATCTTATTATAATCACTGATAGCGACACCCATACATTAGTGAATCTTCAAGAAACTTCTTTATGTCTTAGAGGGTGATGGGCAGATCACTGTGGAAGAGAGGTGGCAAAATTTTTTAGAGGCAGAGGTGATAGATTACCTTCAGTAAATTCTTCTCCAGACACAGCAAGACAGTTACACATAGAAACTAATGACAATATGGTAGTGAACAAGACCTAGACAGGTTGAAGGCAAATGAAATCGCAGCATGGAGAGGTAACATAGACATGACTTACCACTCCAAATTGAGGGACTACTGGCAATTGATAGATGTTTTGAAAAAGTCAGATTTCTTTAAGCACATTGTTCCTGAGAAGAGGACTATGATTCTGTGGAAGACGACATAGACAGGAAAAAATGAATTGAAATATTTTAAAGAAAGAAAAGGACAGTGTGTGTGTATATGGACTATGGGGTGAATCCTCGAGGAGTGGGGGGTGAATATAATGAAAATCTGCTGTACAAAACGTCCTAAGAAATATTAAAATAAATTAAGAACAAACAGAAAGAAGGTTTCAGGAACTGAATTAGTCATACTTTTTCAACTGTGAAATATTGCTCTTTCTCATATAACAAAAGTCTGCTTCCTCAAGAATTCAAAACACATAATTCAGAATCTTGTAAAGCACTTATCAAATTCTATTGTTTCTGTTCTTGACAGCAAAGTTGAGCAAAGAGAACATTAATGTTTTAACTAAATCATGTTGGATCAATGGAATTCATATCAAACAGTTCATGTCTTCAAACTGCGAATGTCTGATTTTACTTTCCAACAAGAAAACTCAGCTTCAATCAAATAATATGTAATTGGAAGAAGATGGGAAATTGATTGCCTCCTCAAAAAATAAGAAAAAGGATCCAAACAGAGTAACTGCAGCTATAAATACACATGAATATAATTAGCAATTAATATATAAGATTAGACAAAGGCAATTAACTAAAATTTTAGAATAATGTAACGTTACACCTTTCATATTGTATTACCAATGAGCTTTAACGGCATGTTTACAGTTGAAATTACCAATACTATTAAGCATCTGAAAGTTATTAGGCAAACTGAACGTTATTTAAATGCAGAGAAAGAGGTGTGTCGTAGGCTAGGCAAACTCTAAGCCTGACTGTGTTCAGGTTTCTCTTTTCTCACTTCACAGAGCAGTGCTTACACTAACAGACCGCTCAGCCAGGGAGCGGTAGCTGTGGCTGATTTCCCATGGCTGCCAATTGACAGGGTCATCGATTTTTACACACAAGGAATAGGGACCCTTGTTGCATATTATAAAGTGTCACTTAATGAATTTGATGGATGACATCAACCTACCAATGCACTTGATACTACAGCAAAGGAATCCTTGCTCTTTTAAATAAGCTAAAAGGCACCACATAAATCACAGTATCTGCATGACTTAGCAATTTCTTAGAAGATTCTATTAATATTTTGAAGCGACCAGGCCCAATTAAAAGAGTATGTAAAATAAAAGATATTAAGCTCAAGAACTGTTAAGTTATTTTGCACCTTTAATTTGCTCAGGCTCTCCTTGTGTTTCTTGGTATCACTCATTATTACTAATATCTAAAACATCTAAACTGAAGGGATGAGACCACACAACCATAAGAGAGATTCAAATCATGCAGTAGTCATTAGAAGTACTGAGTTTTTTTTACATATAACACAAAGGTACCCCTTTGACTAAAATCATTTAAAACCAGGATTGTATTATCAATTAACTTTGTATTGCTTTCTTCCACTAGAAATTCATTCCTTGGTGTATGTGCTCAGAAGTTCCTTCTAGGCTTTGGGTAACCTTCTCCACTCCCTCCCATAGCTCACTCTCCACTAACTGATTCTCATTACTGTTGTTCAGGTGTATGCAGTCTTCATATAAGCTACCGAGCAAAGTGTCATTATTCTTGTCTTTGCCTCTATCTTTCAAATTTGGTATTTCAGTAAAATCGAACTCTTAAATTATCTTTTTCTATCACTCTTCTGTATGCTTTAACTTTGACAAACATAAATCACAATATCTAACTTGCTTATTGTTGCTCATTTTAATTATCTGGTTTTTATAACCTTTTATGTTTTCTTACTGAAATGCAACTTCAGTTAGGGTTTTCGATTCCACGTGCTTGTGCTTAACACAGACTTGATTAACGAATATTCAGTAAAATGAATACAACTTTAAAGGAGCTACTTATTAAAATAAAATTTCCTTTTTAATTTTTTCATGTATTCTTTTGAAAAGTAACTATGTTTATAGATTCTGCAGGACCTCACAAACGATGGTGAGTATATTTTCTATAATGATGTCTGTCTAAGCATAGAGTATATTGGTGTGTTGGGCAAAGAAGGAACCAGAAGGCATGAAGAAGAGTCTCAGGTTACTGAAGTGTTTAAGAGTGTTTTAATTACACAAGGAAACCTTTGAGTGCAACTATAATCCAGAGTTGAAAAATCTCGGAAGCAAATATCATGATACACCTGCGAGTTCAGGATTGTGATCCACACAGCGTTGCTAGGGAGGGTTTGGAGTGCCCAGCTGCTTTACCTTAGTCAGTTAATATCTGTTAATTTACTCAGTTCTACTACAGATAGCGTGAGTAAGTGGAAAGAAAAAAGCTATGTGAGCCAAAAGATGGGGAGCAGCTGCAAGTGTTGGCTCAAGTTTCAAAAAGGCTTGTTTCTAAAAAGCTTTCTAATGCCTATATTAATATATTCAGGAATCCTCCTTGCCCCGCATGGTTTAGGAAGGACTCAATACCCAGGTGAATTTGAGCCTGGGTTTTTTTGCTATCAGCCTGTTGTCCAGAAACACTTTCCATTCACAATTCTACAGCACTGTACCACGATGCTAACACGTCTGGACACTCATTAGATTAATATCATTAGACTGTGCTAACAAAGCCTGAGACCATATTGTGTATTTCTGTACAACAAATGAACAAGGACAGACCAAAAACAATTGCCACTTGCAGATGAGGAAAGGGAACGTTTAGAGGTAGACAGTTGTTTTCTGAGTTCTTAAGGAAATAATCTATTAAAAGCACAATAAAATGTCTATGATGCTATGGTTTTTCCCTTGATATAAGATTTTGCAAATTTGTAAAATGATGTCGCTTATACCCAAACACAAAATTACTTCAAAACATCTTGTAATGTAGAAAACCGAAAAGATGTAGAGACAAATTATACAGTTGTGGTGTTAGGGTAAGGCCTGAGAGGACTGATTTGGGTTCATTCTTATTTAATAATCTATATTCATGAGAAAATTCATGAGATATGGAATTGACAAAATATAGTCTATGACCAATTTTAAAAGTTACGATAGACCTCAATGATCTAAGGTCATACCCCTGAATGTGCCCGATCTCGTCTGACCTTATAGATTAAAATGGACATTCATTCGAAATATTTGAAAATACTCTTATTTTAATATTTATAATCAATAAAGTACCATGAAATCCCTTAATAACCCACACATAACTTTTATGAACTTGATTTTGTCAAATGTCTTCCACTACTTAAGAAGTCAGCATTGTCTCTTAAAGGGGTATTTTATTGTTATTTTAAGTAGTTATGAATAAAGAAGATGCTACATCAGGTAGTGCATGGTAGTTAAATTATGTATTCAAATATATTTGGGATCCCAGCACTTCATTGGAAAATAGACCAATGAATGCCTTTTTATCACTATTTTGAGCATTTGGACCAAAAGGTCACTTGTAAGCTTGAAGAGTGGTCGCTGAATACATACTAAGAGAAGAATGTTGTCTAAGGAAGTAACTTTAGAAGGAACTTCATGGCACTAAGTTAAATACAAAGAAGATTCTCTATGCTTTTATCATCTCACAGAGAAGATTCAATGAGTTACAAAACTGACTTTTGTTCGAGCCTTTGAGTTACCTTTCACATTTCCTTCTTTTTCTTTCATTGTATAAACTGAATGGCTAGTCTCCTAATTTTTGAGAGCAAAACCCAAATTCCTCCCATTGATTTTATATCCCTATGATAACATGAAGATTTCGCAAAATACTTAGTTCTATAATCAACACATTTGAAGCTTTAAGTGTTGTTTTCTTTATATTTTTTAGAATAAACTTTTTGAAAATACTATATTATGTGTACTTTAAAAGTATTTAATCGTAAATTTAAAATACATGCCTAAAAATGTTGGTCTTTCTTTACTTTGTTATATTTTATAAATGGAAATATACTTTAGTGAAAAGCCTTACTAAGTCAGAATTCAAACTTAAAATAATTCAAAACCATGGGATGGAGTGAAACAAAGGATATTCTGAAAGCAGAACAATAAATATAGTATTACCTCAGAGAAACTTGATTATGGCAGGCACCTTAGAGTTCAGGCATATATTTAATCAGAGAGAAAAACTTGTGCAGGGGGAGTGTAGATAGTTTTACTCTTTGTTGAAATTAAGTTTCTTACAGTGTTCCTAGAGAATTCTATAAATCCCCCACCATCCACAAAGTAAACACACTCTGTATTTTGGACTAATATTGACTCTGAGATATTTGGAGTTCACTGTAGGAGTAAAACTGAAATCACACACACTAAAAAATCCTAATAAACAATTCCAAATAAGGCATTGAATAAAATAGATGAATCTATCTAACCGTGACCCATTTTCGTACGCCCATCTGTACATCAAACATTTGCCTGCATGATTTCCATGCTGCAGACATTTTCAAATCTTTGACCCTTGAGATTTCTGTACTGCTTAGCATGCAGTTCAATTGCATTCAAACAACATTTGCATATGTAGTATGATTTGGTAGACTAAGCCCAGAGATGCTGCTCTCAAAAGAACAAGCTCCATGTTTACTTGTGAATTTATTGACTTCATGCACTTTAAATATGAAAAATGGGGAAAATCTCTTTTAGGGTTTTATAAACATAGCTTTCTGGTCACATAGCTGAATGGTATGCATATCTAATAGCTACTGTCCCTTTCTTTTTCAACTTTATATAAGAGTTACCAACAGGTATACAAAGAAGGATAGTATAAACAAGAAACTATGTACAATTGCCAGATTTCAGAGTCAGCTTCACTTTCAACAGATTTTGGAGTAGGAAGGATGAACAAATACTGACATGAAAATCAATTCAATATTTACAAAATATGATCTTCCAACTTTTAGTCCTCAAAGTAAACCAAATATCTTTTTAAGAATTACTAAGAATTCAGAAAAATATATGTGGCTGCATTGTCGATTTAGGAAAGTTACACAACTGACCCATGAGACATTGGCTTATTGACATCCTTGACACTGGAGAAGTTAGAAGACATATCCCTAAAAAATCAGACTACAGTTAATATGCGTGTTTTGACAGCAGAATAACTTTTAGCAGAAAATAAGCAGGTGCCAAAAATACATGGTAAGGTTTGTATATGTGATAGAGGGGCAAGACAAGTACAGATGTCAGATGTATATCTCTTTTGGAAACAGATATATGAAAGGTTAAACTTCAAATAAGCTTGTTTATGCTTAAATTTATGAATATGAGTCTTTTTGCCTGCATGTATGTGTGTGAATCATATACATGCAGTATGGGTAGAGGCCAGAAGAAGATGTCAGAGCCCAAGGAACTATAGTTAGAATTGGTTGTTAGCAACTATATTGGATCTGAGAATCAAACCTTGGTCCCCTGGAAGAACAGTCTGAATCACTGGGTCATTTCTAGCCTTTAACAAAAATGTAGGGAAATTTTACTGAAGTAGTAATGTGCTTCACTGCCTTTGACATAGGTTTTGCTTATATAAAAGCAATGTAAAAGCAACTGATGAATGATGAAAATTACAGAGCTTTCTTTCACTAGCTGTCATTTCATGTAAATTGTAAGGGAGAGCAGGCTTGGGATCAATCTTGCAAATGCTCCCCCTCAATGATTCTAAGAACTACCCTCGCACCAATGGCATAGGTAAGATCTAGTAAATTATTTGTTGTTGCAGTTTCATTTTCACATAATCATAAACAATAAACAACAATAATGAAATCCATTGATAGCAATGGCAACCTCCTTTGAGTTTACTGACTGAGGGGGAACAAATGGCTTCTAAAAAATAAAAGCTGTCCCCGTTATCTTTCTTTGCATCTCTGAGATTGAAGGTAAAAGCTTATTGCTGAATACCACAGACATGGCACAGAGACCTGTAAGGGATTAAGCCTGAACTCTCCAAAAGTACTATGCAAGCTTCCAGGGAAGAAAAGCAATCAGAAGTCCTACCCAGCTGTAAAGCCTAAAAATTACAACAATGATCAATACAGCAATATTTCCCCAAGGGTCCAATCATGATACTTCTATCTTGGGTCAAGAAACAGCCATCTTATTTGGAATAAGATTTACTCAAGAGGAGGGAATTCATGCCTAAAACCTAGCTACTACCTAATGGGTGATAACGTCATGGGTCTTGGAAGAATACTTACTAGTGCCTTGTTCTTATTTATTTATTTATTCATTCATTTATTTATTTATTTATTTATTTATTTATTTATTTATTTGAAAAATTACCGCCTTCTCCCAGTTTCCCGTTTCCCTCCCCCTCCTCCCAAACATCTCCCCTCCCCCCACTCCCCTACCTCT
>NW_026067938.1:3494185-3495876 GCF_014885135.2 Alexandromys fortis | reverse complement strand
GGATGGGGGATGGGTTCAGGAGGAGGTAGGGGGTGGGTGTGGGAAGGGGAGGAGGGGCAACTATGGTTGGTATGTAAAATAAAAAAAAAATTAAAATCTGTATCTGTAGCTTTCTGTTAATAATTCTTGAGTTGAATATTCTATAGTAAAAATATAACTTAATTTTACTTTTCAAAAAAAAAAAGACACCTTGATAGTTTATCCAATCTCAGTTGAACTGCCCTAAGCAATATACATATGAACAACAGCAATGATCTTATCATTGTGTGTGTGTGTGTGTGTGTGTGTGTGTGTATAATCATTTATTTTAAAAGCTGAGAGAGGGCATGAGAATTAGAAAGGATGCAAATACAATATGTTGCATGGCATTCTCAATAAAACCCCTTTAAATTAAAAGAAGAAAATATTTGCTTGGCAAAACAGAGTGTCTCATAAAGGAACAAGATCCTGTCACTGATGATCCAAGCATATGGATATGTCTGAGAGCATGGTTTGTAATTACCTAATTATATCAACTAGCAGACAAAGGCAATGATCAAAATTTGCTTTTACAAGATGTATGAGCATCACTACTACCCAAATTTTGCAATTCTCTGGTATTTTCCACAAAGACAGAGAAGTGTAGTTATAAGTGGTGTTCAAAGGTAGAAAGCAACATACACACACACACATACACACAGAGAGACAATATGTATAAGTATTGTTGTGTGTATTTTTCTCTAGTTAAAATGAAGATTTTTTTTACATTCTGTATATGTATATTTTGTAGGGTGAATAACAATGTCTGAATCTATATTTACTTTACAGTAATAAAATTGTGTATGATAAACTAATCATAACCTTAGCTAAAGGAATTATATTTTTCTCTAGATCAGTGATCGCAAAACCTTTATTTTTCAACAACCAAGTAATGTGACAGGTTCAAGATTTAAAAATGTTATTAAAGAGTAAAGGTTTATAATCATGGGTTCCAAGAACACATTAAAAATTATGCGAATCATTTTTTCATTGATTACTTTAATTTTTCAATCATTTTAAAATATACATTTTCTGTAATATACCATGTATTCTCAAATGGGAAGCTAGGATAGCTTTGATAAGATCACAAGGTCAGGATTTATGGATTATAAAATCCTATTGCTGAAGGGATTATACACTTTGATGTCAGATTACAGTGCTACTATACTGGCACAGAGCTGGGACCTTCCTCCTACTTGCTTGACTATCTTTTATAGGACAAGAAGCTGTTATGTCAGTAGCTGTTGAGGCAGAGTCAGCAAGCATAGTTTTGGCCAGATTTAAACCTTCCATGTCACAATCTAAACTTGCAGGGCAAGAGGTTATTACTGAGGCAATGATAGTATGACTTTTATGGGTTAACCAGCTAATTTCTGATTGGATTTGAAATTTTTACCATTAGAGCAAGCACATGACCAGTACCTGGGTAAATGCCCAATACTGGGAAGGTTACCGGCCCTGGGAGGTACATTTTAAATTTAGTAAGTCAAAGATTGAGAACAGTGCTTTTCAATCTTCCTAATGGTTCTTCCCTTTAATCCAGTTCCTCATGTTGTGGTGACCCCCCCCCCCAGTCATAAGATTATTTTGTTATTATTTCTTTTTTTTTTGATTAAGAATTTTTTTAATATAATTTTTTTATTGAAAAAAAAAAAGATTTCCGCCTCCTCCCC
>NW_026067938.1:3467770-3491901 GCF_014885135.2 Alexandromys fortis | reverse complement strand
CAATAAAGGAACTTCGGGAGGCATTACCATCCCTGACTTCAAACTCTATTACAGAGCTTCAGTATTGAAAACAGCTTGGTATTGGCATAAAAACAGAGAAGTTGACCAATGGAATCGTATAGAAGATCCAGATTTGAACCCACAAACCTATGAACACCTCATTTTCGATAAAGGAGCTAAAAGTATACAATGGAAGAAAGAAAGCATCTTCAACAAATGGTGCTGGCACAACTGGATTTGTTATTATTTCTAACTATTATTTTGTTACTGTTATAAATCACAACATAAATATCTGTGTTTGCCAGTGGTCTTAGGTGACACTTGTGTAAAGGTACAAGGGTTATGACCCAGTGGTTGAGAAACACTAACTTCAAGTCAGCTCCCTCAACTAAGACACAATACAACTCCTAAGTCTTTATTTTTTTTCTGTGACTAAAATATTCTCTGTCTCTCTTTGTATTGCCTTAATACAGGCTTTTGATATTAGAAGCATAATTTGGGAAATTTTTATAAAATTCAGATTTCATTATAAAAATTTTTCTCCATATTGACTTCTCATCTTACATACATATATATGTATCCATGCATGTATACAATCATTATAAACTTTGGGACACAATCCACTTAATTCATTTAGTGTTGTTCATATGTATATGACTTTAGGGTTGAGTGTTTGGAACTAGATACTTCACTGTTTGTGCTTATAGAAGGGTGTTGTCATTAGAGAAGACCGAGTCTTCCTTCTCAGTCACCAGTAATTGTCTGTAGCTATTCATTTAGGTACCCCTAATGAGGTCTCCATCATCCATGTTGGCATGTTGCTTGGTGGTATCATTTTTCATGTCTTGTTCAGGCTCTACTGTTAGCATTTCATGAGTGCAACTTTTTTGTCATATATATATATATATATATATATATATATATATATTAGTTAAAGTAAATATCCCAGTCCACCAATATTGAAAATATTATTGATCTTTTTCTAGAATATTAAATAAGCCTTAGATGGATGGATTATATTTTAGACAAATTAACAGTACTTGGGCAACTCGCAGTGAGTTGCTCTCTGCATTTTAGCCATTAGTGGCTTGATGAAAATGTTGAGAACAGGAACAGTTAAAAAAAATCTCTCATTGGGGCTGGAAAGATGGCTCAGTGATTGAGAGCTCTGCCTGCTCTTCCAGAGGTCTGGAGTTCAATTTCCAGCAACCACATGGTAGCTCACAACCATCTGTAATGAGATCTGTTGCCCCCCTCTGGAGTGTTGGCATACATGAAGGCAGAATGTTGTATACATAATAAATAAATAAATAAATAAATCTTTAAAAAAATTCTCTCATTGTAATATAAAGTATTCTTTGGTAATTTCATTATTTGTGACTCAACAATCTCTGGCAATTATTAGGAGAGTCTTTTCATAATAAAATGCTGTCTGTTTCTTTGTTTCTTACTTATTTAACTTAACTATGTGGAAGAGACGACTGGCAAGTCAGCTTATGAAACTAAGTTTTCCCTGAATAGTTTCTGAAACTTAGGAAACATATTCCCACCTTTAACACTCACCTACAAGAGAAACAAACAATAAGATATATTTCACAACTGGGAACTTTTGTGAAGCTGTTTCCTATAGCCTTACACTTTCCATCTTTAATTCTATTGTTTCTGGTCAGGTGAAGAGTGTGCACTGGTTCCTGTTTATACAAACCAGAGATAGAAGTTGCCAGCCTATTTATCAGATGTATGTTATTCTGGGGACCACTCCCACAGATTCAGCCTCCTGGTTGCACATTACTTTCTGTACACCTAGAAAAGTTGCACCTAAGAAGAAGCCATTCCCATGATGCCTACCTTACCTGGAGAGCTCTCCTCATCCCCTTCCCCAGACTTGTTTTTCTCTTTACTCTACATCCCAAATACTTAAAGGTGGCTTCCTTATGTACTCTTTCACATAATCTACTCTGTGGTTCTCTTTTACAGCATGCCTAGTGATTGAAATCACTTAATTTGCAATGAGACATTTAACATCTGTGTCTTAAAACAGAACGCAATGAATCTTGTTAGTTTGCTCCTATATCATCAGCCTTTAGTACTTTCGCACATGGCAAATGCTCAGCAGAATTGGTCATGTAATTGAGTAAATGAATAAAGAAGAAGTAGTAAACAAAACAAGAATTTTCTAGACTTCTTCCTGTACTTTTCTTCTAATATCAAGCTGAAGTAATTGTCAAGAATGTTGGCATTATATCTTTCTTATTTTTATGAACCCTTTCACTACAAATACTGAGTATCTCAACTTTGGGTCTGCCATATATTGTCCCAAAGGAAAAGCATTCTCAACTTTCAAAGAATGTGTTCTTTGAATAAACAAGCACATGTTGATCGATTTTAAAGATGGACCTCTTCAAAAAAAATTTCCTCATGAAGTTGAATTGAAAATAATGAACGCAGCCACGTCCCAAATTACATTTCTGTTTATGTTACCGTGATAGGGAGCGAGACGGTACTAAAGTTAGTATCAGAAGAAAATTATACAATTTCTTGTTCTTTCTGTAGTGGAAACTGAATGCCTCCTGTTCCATCCTCTCACATGACAGGACTAGTAGCGCTTGCCTTATTTGCACTTATACATAGATATCCGCAGGACTCATTTTCATCTCTCTGTCCATGTTTGCAGTTTGCCAAAGTGTAAATTAACAAATTTCTAGTACATGAAATTTCGGTCTCCTCAAACTCACATGTATTTATTTCCCTCCCTGCTACCAACAGAATGTGCATAATGAGAGGCTTTCATTCCTTTGATGTTGAGCATCACATCTATAGAAGTGCTTTATTCAAGGGATTTGGACTCACTTCTGGGTCACCAGACATCTTTACAATGCTGATACTATTCATAAGATCTTGGGCAAGTGAACCACACTAGGCAACATTTCAGTTATTCCATTGCTGTTAACTATGCCTGCATCATGTTCTATTTGGATATGTACCTATAATTATTAAGGAAAGTATAGCTACAAAAGCTATATACGGTGTCTTGTTATAAACCAAGTTTTCCTTCAGGACATTGGTTCTCAAACTTTCAAGTTCTACAACTCTTTTCTAGAATTCCTCATGTTGTATTGACCCCCAACCACAAAATTATTTTATTGTCACGTCATAACTGTTATTTTACTATTGTTATGAATCATAATGTAGTAATTTCATAAGCAGGGAATTTGATATATGACCCCAAAGGCATTAAGACCCACAGGATGAGAACTATTGCCCTATGATAATATCTTGTGTTACCTAGTGTTACAGCTCTGTCTTTTATTTTTGCAACTGGCTCACACTTCGTATTAAACACTTATGGTTTTCAATCACTTTTCTATGGAAGATGTAAAAGAATTTCTTTAAGAGTAAACATAATATAATCTAGAATTTTTCCTCTCCCTTTTATCTCTCTGTTTTTAGGTTTTATAGTCTTCAGACAATTACCATTGAGCAATATGAAGCTGTATTCTTTTCTGAGCTCTATTCTCACAATAAGATAAGAAGCTAATCTGCAATGGTGGATAATGGGAAGAAAAATGGGAGTTAAACAAAACTAATGTTCAAGGCAGGCATCCGTCCATGTATTAAGACTAAAAATGTCTTTGGGGCAAAACAGTAGGGATCGCCTAAGGTTTTTTAATCAATGTTTTATTATACCTGCTATTTCAGGTAAGCCATAAGTTCACTTGGAACATGTCCTCTTCACCCCTTTCATAACTGAGTCACTAGGACTCATCTAACATATCAAGCAAAAATAAGGTCAGTAGCTTTGCTCTCAAAATGCTATGTTCTCTCTGTTAGAATGGTCATGCTTCTATTGCTATGGAGCTCATGACCTTGTTTATTATGTATTCTAGACTGAGAAAGCTTCCCAGGAACAAATAAACAAACAAAAACCCCTTATCTTGGTGATAAGAGACTTCATTCTCAGGGCACTTGGGACCAACCTTATTTGTAATACTTTATTTTATGTTATTTTATTTTACAAAACACAATTCAAGGATACTCAAAAATTGTTTTAACTGTAGGTAAGGATAGATATGTATTTGAGGATCCACACAGGGCAATCTGAAATAACTAAGTGTTTCATTATATAATATGTGAATAAGTGAGTGATGGGGAAATCATTAATAGCTAATATTTATTATATATTACAAAAATTTTCTTTTAGAAAAAATAATTCACTGAAAGTTCATATTATGATTTTTATTTTTCATCATAAGTCATCATAATTTTGAAGTTGCCAAGATATAATAGTTATAAAATTTGAACTTGTTTAAATTTTGAGCAATAGTCTTTCCTTGTTTTTGTACATGTGCTGTGTATATAAATATATAGAAGGAAGAAAATATATGTTCATTTAAAATTAGCATGAAACAGTTTTTTGATAAAAAAAACTCATTTAATATTCAGGTTCTTGCAAAATGGGCTATTATTTCATATGGTCATTATATATATATATATATATATATGTATATATATATAATTTATAAAACACATATATGTGTGTTTTATAAATCTTATTGATAGAGATATTTCATTTGGGGACATGGGTCCATAGTAGAGTTCCTGTCCAGTATATGGAAGGGCCTAATTCAGTACCCATCACTAGCATTACAAAAAGGCTTAAATAGTTGTTATAAAAAAAGAACATCAAAATATTTGATATAAGGAAAACATAATTATCTCACCCATCCTACCTCTCCCTGCCCCCGTCTTCATTTCTGCCTTTCTCCCTCCACCCATCCCTTCCTTCCTTTCAAATTTTTGAGACAAGATCTCACATTGCATCCTTCTCAAACTCACTAGCCTTGAACTAGCAAGAGACTGATCTACTTATGTCTTTCAAAATTTTACCAAATGCATTAAAGATTTGTCTTTGAGTTTGGGGATGTTGAGTTCTAAACTGAACCATTTGATAATCAAAAACTTCACAAACCTACTAGCTATAGCTTTTGTTTAAGGGTAAATCACTTCTAAATCCAACATGAAATCGCATTCTTGTAACAATCTAACTTCAGCATGTGCACTGAACATGATTACTTAAGTCACAAAGACATAAGACTCAGCATATTTCAGACCTTAACCAGATCTTTAAACTAGATGCAGAATAGGAACCTATTTAAACTGAATTCACTATAAAGGTTCCTCTGAATATGAAATAAATATTGTCTGAAATCAGTTTAAACAAAAGAAGAAAAAATATTTTCGGAAATAATATATAGGTAAAAGCTTGTATTTTGAAACCCAGTATGTCTTACTCAGATATATAATAATCATTTGGTTAACAGTGAACTCAAAAGAAAAATGTAAAAAGAAGACAAAAAGGAAAAAAAAAACACCACCATCACCAAGGCAGAACCAATACAATTTTCAATTGCACATTTACACTGAGTTTTCTAACTTCTATCTTACTGATTTTTGACTTCATTTCTTAGTCATGTATGCAATACAGTGAAGCATGCCATTCCGGAGGCCTTGCAAGACCTATTCGTCAATCTGTAGCTAGCAGTGGCAAGCATACTTTGAGAATTTTGGTGATAATGGAAACTGACAGACAGTACCAATGGATCTGTTGTATGAATAATGAATAAAGGAGAAACACTCCAAAGATCTGCAGTTCCAGGCTGCACAGCTAAAGGACTAATGCAATCTAGTCAGTCTGTGTCTCATTTAAATATAAGAGTCTGTTTCTATCTTTAATCTTCTAATTTCAGGAAATTAGATGTAAAACTCTCCTCATTCATTATAGGTACAGAATGATCAAAAGAATAGAAATTTTCATCACAAAGCTAATTGCATTGTCAAATGACCTCATACATAATGAATCATTAAAAATGATCTATTCTGTAATAATTGTATGCTGCTAAAGGTTAAAATAGCTTTAATATGTGGGAAAAGAATTGTAATTGAAATAAATTCCAGCTTTATAATGCATTTGACAACTCTGAAATTACTGGATGGCATTTGAGTTTTATAAACTTTATCTAATGAGAGTACTGATATTTTAGGTAGGAAGAAAGAAAATATTGCATGTCATAAGCCCTCTGAGACTGATACAAAACAAAGTTCTAGAACACCATCAGCATTGATCTTGGTAATTAGTTCTTCAGATCACTGATCCCTAATTGGATTTTGCAAATAAAAGTTATTCCACTTCTAGAGAATCAACTATAAAACACTAAAAATCATGTTATTTCTTTCAAGTGTTCAATCTCCTCCCATAATTTTTAAATCCCTCCCAAATCAATGTAAGTACATATCCTTTAATAGTCAGTTGAGATACAACCATACAGAACAGATATAGAAGGCATTTCTGAACACAACTTTATAAATATGATTAAGTCCAAAGAGAAAGACCAAATTTACATTAATGCATGACATCATGTTGGCCTTGTCTGTTAAAATGAGGGTAAGCCAGGATAGACTTGTCAGATAAAGATAATATACTGTGTTCAATATGAGATACATGTTCAGGAGGATGTAAGTATAGGTAAAGCATCAATTTTCAACAGTATAAAGTAGGTGAGTGAAGGATTGTCACATACAAATTGTCTAATAATCCCATTTTATCCAGTCAAAATGAAATTCAAGTAATCATGAAGAGTCTGCAACTGTGAGCAGTTATTTTCTGTTGAGATGATTCCTGATAATCATAAAGCATGATTGCAGTTACTATTTTTACTAGATCAGAAACAATGTATTGATTACACTAATAATATGATTTTGAGATTTAAAAGTCAAGTGCATGTATTACTCAAAGTCTTTCTCTTATGGAAAGGTGATCTGCTGAAGGATGACCTTGAATAACGAAGCAACAGAGGTAGAAGAATGCTCTTACACTCTTGTTGAGGATGGCCTGGGCAAAAATCCAGCACAAACAAACATCCAGCAATATGTCCAGTAAGAGGGATATGTAAACCAGTCATCAGTAGGAAAAGTACCAGCTCTTTCCATTGGTGCTTAGAGTCTTAGCTGGGGTCATCCTTGAGGATTCCTGAGAATTTCCCTAGTGCTATGTTTCTTGATAACCCTTTAATGGCTCCCTCAATCAAGATATCTCTTTCCTTTCTCTCCCTCACTGTCCTTCCCCCTTCTTGATCATCTCATTCCCACAAGTGCTTCAATTCTCCCCTCCCCATCCCCTTCCATGCTCTCTTCTCCCCACCTCCTAATTTTCTCAGGAGCTCTTGTTTGTTTTCCCATTGCAGGGGGAATCCATATATGTCTCTCTGAGGGTTTTCCTTGTTACCTAGCTTCTCTGGGATCATAGACTATAGGCTGGTTATTCTTTGCTTTATGTCTAATAAACACTTTGAGTGAGTATAGACGATATTTGTCTATCTGGGTTTGAGTTACTTCATTTAGGATGAATTTTCTAGTTCCATCCATTTTCATGCAAATTTTAAGATGCCATTTATTTTTACAATGAGTAGTACTCTTTTGTATAAATGTGACACATTGGTCTTCCCCTCTAATCAGACAAAGGAGTACTACTTAGCTGTAAATAAATCAATAATTACCCAAGACCGTGATGGTGATAGCTGAGCTAGTGATAGCAAGCAAACCTGTATAGGACCAAATTAGGCCCACTGAATGTGGGGACAGTTGTGAGGCTTGGGCAGTTTGTGGGGCCACTGCCAATGATACAAGAATTTGTCCATAGTGCTTGAACTGAGATCTAGGAGCACACTCTCTTTGAAGGGGTACCTTGTTCAGTCTAGATATAGGGGGTAGGGCCTTGGTCCTGCCTCAAAATTAAGTGTCAGGCTTTATTGACTCCCCTTTGGAAGTCTTATCCTTGCTGAGGAGTGGATGGGGAAATGGGGTAGGGGATATATAGAGGAAGAGGGAGGAGGGTGAGGGAGTAGGAGCGGGCATAGCTATGTAAAATGAGAAAAGACTGTATCATTAAAAATTCATACTAAAAAATAATACCAGTCAAACATTAGAATTGAACACCAAACTTAAATATCTTGTGTGACATATAAAAGTAGTTTTTCATAATTATTTTTATTGCAAATGAACTGAATTTTGTGATTTTGCTAGTGATTTATCCCAACTGGCACTGCAATTTTACCACAAGAGCAATTTTATTTGTGAATATTATAAGATCTACAAATATGACTAAAACATTATTTGGACTCTAGCATAAGTATGAGTAAGCATCTTTTATTTTCAAAATGTACAATTAAAATAATTACATTCTCATAATGTTTAAAATCTGATTATTACTAATATGAGGATGCAATCAATAGTGGAAAAATGTCTCCCCCAATTTTGTCCTAGCTTTAACTTTCGCTAACTTAATCTTCACTCCAGTCATACCTTGTCACCATTTTCTTTTACCTTTACATTTTCTGTCCTCAGCAGAATTATAGTTTATCACCTATTTGTATGAATATTCTCCACTTTCACCTTAAAAATATCTTACCCATCTTCATGAGATAAGATAGTTTAGTCTAGTAAAGCAATGGATAAATAGCCTACAGTCCACAATCCCAGAGAAGCTAGTTAACATGGAGAACACTAAGAGATACACCTGGATCCCCCTGTGAAGGAGAAATACACACGATCACCTGAGAAAATTAGGGATCTTGGGAGAGGGGAGAAAAGAGGGCAGAAAATGAGGAGGAAGGGAAAAGGAGAGGAGGGAGAAACATGAGGGAACAGGATGGTCCAGAAGGGGAAATGACAAGGAGGAAGAGCAATGAAAGAGATATATTGGTTGTAGAAGCCATTATGGGGTAAGAGAAAAACTTGACACTATAGAAATTCCCAGGAATCCACAAGTGTGATCCCAGATAAGACCCTAAGCAACAGTGGGAAGGGTGCCTGAACTGACTTACCCCTATAATAAGATTTTTGGATAACTTGATTGTCATCATAGAACCTTCACCCAGGAACTGATGGAATCAGGTATAGAGATCCATAGTTAAGCACTGGGCCGCGCTCCCAGAGCCCAGATGAAGAGAGGGAACAGGGATAATATGAGCAAAGTTGTAAAAACCATCATGAGTATACCCACAGAATCAGTTGATCTGAGCTAGTGGAAGCTCACTGACTCCAGACTGACAATGGAGGAACCAACATAGGACTTAAATAGGTCCTCTGAATGTGGGTAAAAGCTGTGTGGCTAGGGAAGTTTATGGGGTCTCCGACAATGGGACCAGGGTTTATTCCTAGTGTACCAACTGGCTTTTTGGAGCCCATTCTCTATGGAGGGATACCTTTCTTAGCCAAGATATGCGTAGAGTGGGGAGAGGGCTTTGGTCCTGTATTAAAGTGTTGTGTCTGCCTTTTTTGTCCTGCTTCAAAGTGATGGTGACTTAGTTGTCTCTCCGTGGGAGGGAGGCCTTACCCTCTTGGGGAGTGTTTGGGGGGTGGAGATAAGGTGAGTACACAGGGAAAAGGGAAGAGAGTGAAAACTAGAATTGGAATGCAAAATAATAAAATGATTGGTTTAAAAATTATTAAAAAAATAAAAGGAATAGAATATTTATTTTCAAAATAAAGTCTAGTCTATGATATTCAGCAACACATACTGCAATATTCCCTATGGTGATGAGTGTGTTAGTTTGCCAATTATCAGATTTTCATATGTCTTTGAGAAATTTTGCAGAGGTATAGTCTTAATGTTAGTCTTACAGTATTATTTTATATGGCAGTCCCCAAATATTTAATTCTCAGAGCTTTTAATAATATTAACAGTTTTTAAGAACAGAGTTCAGCAACTGAAAGTTCAAGACCACACAGATTGTTATATTTCTCCTCAGTGAGGGACTCTTATCTGCATCACTTCAGGACAGAAAATATTGCTTAGTAGCAGTGTGTGTGAGAGCAGTGGGAGGAATATGGTGATATTTTGATGGTACTGTAAGAAATGAAGCTTGCATGAACACCAGAGTGAGGAGCTAGTCATACTAGTTAGCGATAGAGGCAAGGCAGAAGTATCTCTCATCAAAAGGCAGATTCAAAATGTAAAATGAAGACTGATTTGTTCAAGAAAATCTAAGGATCAAAAGGATAAGTAAGGAATTTTGATAATTTTTGATGATTCTTATGCCATGTTTGGGAACCGGAAATAACAACAAAGGTGAAGTAGTGCATATCTATAAAGACAAAAGAGGGCAATTAATTTTATACTAGCAAATATCTAAATGAGAAATTGACTATATGACATCTGGATAATAAAAGTACATTGCATCAATGTGTAGAGTAAAAAAAACTTTATTATTTCAAAATGAGAATGAGAATATATATTTAACCTCCAAGCAAACATCAGAATAACAAATAAGGACCATAAAAAGAATATAAGAAAAGGCATATGTTTCTACAAACAAACTATATTTAAGGCATCAATGAAAGTTTGCATGAACAACCTTGGAAATAGTTCAACTTATACTAGTATGGATAAGCTATGTCAGAACAATGGATTTTTGTAAATCATAATGTGAAAAGAAGCATGTAATAAAAAGAACTGAAAGGATACATGTCACACAGGTTCTTTGAGTAGGAAAAATAGAAAGATAAGAGATAGATGATAGACAGGCATACAGACATTTAGGTAGATAGGTAGGTAGATTAGATAGATGGATGGACAGATGTATGGATGAATAGATGATAGGTAGGTAGATAGATAGATAGATAGATAGATAGATAGATAGATAGATAGATAGATAGATAGATGGGAAAGGGAAAAAATAAGCTGGGGGAAAGAGAAACATGACTGTTTGTGCTAGCAAACTGGTCCACACCTGAAAGTAGACAGAGGTCACTCTCAAGTGTTATTCTATTAATATTTTGTGTGTGCATTTTTTCAAGAAGAACTACCTTCACTAGATGTAATACAATTTGCAATGTGGAAACAATGAAAGGAAATAAATGAGCATTGGCAATTTTAAGCCACACTTAAAAGGATACAGACCTAGTAGATTTTTTGACTGATCTCTGCAGGTGTTCAAAATGATGCTATTTCCTGTTCATTAAAAGCTGCCCTATTGTTTCGTGCAGATACAAATGGAAATGTATTTCCAAACATCATGGAACAGAAGTAACTCTGGCATCAGAAGAAATGAAGACTGTACTTGAAAGGAAAATCACTGACCTTTTTAAATTTGAAGAATCAATACTAAATTTTACATAAAATGTGAAAAATATATTAGTTATATATTCTAATTTAAGCTAAGACATGTAAGAAGTGTCCAGTTTGTCAGGATTATTATGTTTCTAAACAGTAAGATAATGAATTCATTGAAGAAGGCATTTGTTATATTTCCCAAATCTCCCTTATTAGCCACATGTAAGTCACCTGGGGTTTTACCTGAAAATAATTAGGTGTGCAGAGTTTTCATTCCTCCTTCATGAAAATCACACTAAAAGGACAGTAAATAAGGGAAAGGGGACTTGTTTAACATAGCAGTATTTGATATGACATGAAGAAGTTATAATTTTATTAAATTTTGCAGTTTATGGAATCATTTATATTTAACAATAGAATTACTTATAAATTAATGCAAATAATATTTTAATAAACTTTTTATGAGGATTTATATTTTAAGAACATATTTATTAATAGGCCAATTATTTAATGATAAATGAACAAAAATCTGTGGTCTCTTGGCTTTTGTTCAATCACAATTAAACTTTCATGATATAAAACAAAAATGTGCTTAACTTTTAAGATTTTAGAATGTCATTCATCAGCATATCATTGGTTAAGACACACTTAGATTTAAATCTTCATTTACAAAGTTTAAACTGTTCTACATTCATATATACTACAGTTCAAGTATACATGAAGTATAAATTATTGTATTATTAGTATATGAAAAGCATACCTATTCATTCAAAGTTTGAGCAACTTGTCCATTCATCCATTCTTTTATCTAAGTACCTGATAATTTATTTACTTTCCAGAATTGTTTTAACTGGATCATAACTTGAAATCTGCTCAACTGCACCACTCTAACAAAAGAACATGAAAATATAAGAACAATTTACTGCATGAAGTATAATGCTACAGAAACAGGGACACCAATAATCCATTTCTATCCTAAGAAGCCAGTTATAGCCTTCTGAAGTTGACTGTAAGTAGTTGCTTTTCAGTTTTTCATGACATTACATTAATTTATTATGTATTAATTCTCTGTGTATGTATTTTACTTTATGCACACCATGGAACACTTGAAAGTTGTGGCAGCTTGTAAAAGTAATCTCTCTGGTTGCACTATGTAAAATTCTGGTTACTGAATTCAGGTCAACAAGACTAGGTCTACTGCCTGTACTCAGTCAACAATCTCATTGTCCAGGATAAAGCGTCAAGTCTGAATACAAATGATTCTATTAGCGAAATCTTAATTGTGTTGGCAATAATTGTTCTTTAATGACTTTGTATTTTGACACAAAATGCTAACATGATATTCTAGAGAATGGCTACATGATTAATTAATTAATTGTTTTACACACACAAACATGAGTTTTCATAGGGTCTTTCAACATTTTGTCTAACACTATCAAACTGATTCAGAACTAATTAATAAATAAGCAACTTTAAATATTGTGTATGAATTATAAAACTACTTAAAAATTCGAGAAAACTAAGAGTCCATCATGCAAAGCACAAAGATGTCAGTAAATGATATTTATGTACTGCTATAGCTCTCTTTCTGCGAAAATATTTTGGTCTTGTTCTAGCCTGTTTTTAACAATTGGTGATTTCTCATTTATAAGAAAAATATCCTGTCATTGGTAGCAATGAAATAGCACAATAGTCCTTTTTATTGTTAAATTTAATTACTGAAAATGTGTCACATCACAGAAAATATTTATTTACAGTATAGATATTGCTAATGAGAAGAAATTGCTTTTTATATATCACCAATTAAAACACCTTCCACTCACCTCTTCAAAGATTATGAAAACATCACATTTCTTTATGAGTCACATGTTTCTGTGAATTTTAGAAAAGTTCCCTTTGCTTGCCAATTCATATTTCTTTTGCTCTGTCATATAGAGCAAGTTTAATTGTTTGTATCATATTCTCTCTGTATATTAAGAATAGATAATGCGGTAAAATGATAAAAAGAGAAACTTTCAGAAATACCTCTTAATGACACCTTTGTGGAACTTTAGGGCTTGGTATGCTAGGAGGAATTATCTTACTTAGAATTAGCATCTTAGATTCTGATCTTATAGTAACACTGTTGTTTTATTATCACTTGAATTTCCATTAGATTTTGTTTTGGGCAAGGATTTCTACTACTGTTGTAATTACTTGTACTTCAACTTTCTGCAGCCAAACCCATGATGCACTAACACTCCCTAGCTATTTACTAATACCTTGGAGGAGGAGACAGAGACAGAAATAGAGTGAGACATACATACAGAGACAGAGAGATACAGAGAAATAGAGACAGACAGACAGACACACACACCCGACACACACACTCACACTGAGGGGAGGTTAATATTAAACATCTTAGCGCATCTGCTTACATGGCCCAAACTTAAAGGCACCCTAAATTCCGAAGAAAAACATTATTCTAAAGCAAGTTTTCTCTAATCAAAAACAAAGTGATAATAAAAGCAATAACATCCTTGACAGGCTCACATCAGAATAATCATAATGTGAGAGGCACAGTGCCTGGCCCAACTATAGCCATTTGAGATTAGTCTGAGGAGCTCGTGTATGGGCAGTATGTTCCACAATAGCACAGCTCCTGTGCTGCCGAGCATTTCCTCTGCCCCTCTAGTGTTGAAGCTGCCAGTAGGCCAGCATACTACAACATACACTTACCATGGTATAGTTCTCCCCTTTGTCTCCTTGCCAGTATGCCACCAGGCTGCAACATACACTAATCATGATATAGCTATTGCCTTTGTGCACCTTAACAGTATGCCAACATGCTACTACATATATTTACCATGGTATTGCTATCTTCTTTGTCCACCTTACCAGTATGCCGGCACACTACAACATAAACTTGCCATGGTGTAATTATCTCCTATGTGCACCCTATACTTACATCAGTTTTGTACTCATTATGTAAGATCTCTAAGGGACAGGAATGCAGTTGAAAATTTGGATGAATCCAGTGCTGCATCAAACTGCAGACACACATCTGGATAGATAAACGGAGGTGGAAAAAAAAAAGCCTCCTCTAAACTACAGCTAGAGGATGCTTTCATTTCATTGTTCCTGTGCCACAAATACAAATATAAGTTGATATAATCTACAAAATGTATTTGTGGTAAGCATTAAAAACTACACAATATTATACTAAATTTGAATGCTTTCAATTCTTTTTATTAGATATAAATAGGATTATAAAGTGTTTGTTATAAAAGAAGATATTTTAAAAATAGCTTCAAACTAACATCTAGGTATATTCTGTCATTAATGGAAACGTTTACTTTTTTTCTGGCATTATACAAGTTACAAAATGAATATGTAGCTTGATAGGCCATTTATCCTGCATAACTCAGTGATTGTTTCAACGTAAGTTGATTCTTATAGTTTCATTATTTTGTTTTCATATTTGTTTTACATTTAACTGTGTATTGGTATAATGCATACTTTAAGGGCATGAGTGTAGATATGAAGGACCATGAGAGAGTGTTTAGGATAACTAGGAACTGAAGATGCAGTCCAGAGTGAGCCCCCTGATATGAGTACTAAAAGCCAAATTCAGGTCCTCTAAAAACAGGAAAGACTCTTAACTCCTGATCCATGTCTCCAGGACAAGAACAAGTTATTACAGTTCCCCAACATATCTTAATATTGTTCTTAAATTGCTAATAATAGAATTTGTGCTTTTAAACACTTTGTGTGTAGAGTCTACCAGAGAAGTCATGACGGAGGTGTGGGACAGGTGGAAAGAGTGAGGAATGTGGAAGGGAGGGAGGAAGTAGGGTTAGATATAACTAAGATATATTATACACATTTCAAAGAAATTTCAAAGAATTAAAAAAATAATGTTTAACTCTCTAATCTCTCATATCAGATGAACAATTTTTCTCCTTAGGCTTCCTTCTTTCTCTCATATGTACATACAAACACAGAGTGTGACACACACATGCATATATTTATACACACATACATACATATACACATACACATATACATATAAACACATACATATTCATGTGTTTACATATACATATATGCATATGTAAATTTTTATATTAAAAATATAATGCTTCTTCTAGGGTTCCACTATAGTTTAGAACTTGTTTATATCTACATAAATAATCAGAACTCCTACTAACTATAAAACATTATTCAACTAAACAGTTATTATGTTCTTAATTTCAAAAAAGGTGATTTTCAATGAATCTCCCAAATAAAAGATATATATATATATATATATATATATATATTTGACTTATTTCTTCATGTAATCAATATTGATTACTTTTAAATGTTTTTGATAGATACGAAGTTTAAATGTGGAGTTATAAAACAGTAAGAAAAAAGTCAGAATCTGTTATTTTGTCTCCGAATACTTCTCCAATTCTTCATTATTAAGTATTTAAGTGATACCTCTCCATGCTTTATGTGATTCTGTTTTATGCTTCTACATACTGTCATTTGACAAGCGTGTTTTTAGACAAGCCTTCCTCACTATTCCAACATCACTTTATTATGATAAAGGATGGAGTCCTTTGAATTTATACCTCCCACATGAGCATTTATCTGTGTTTTAAAACGTCATAAAAGATTAGGTGATAATTCAAAGTTCACAATATGAAGATCACACATAAGATGACCTATAAAGACAAAGGATATCGAAAGAATAAAAATGATATTTTTAGAAAAAATTGATTGATTTTACAGTGAAATGTTTGCATTCACAAAGTGCACTGAGTTCTGCATGTGTTGGCACAAGAGAGATAAAGCATAATTAGGAAAAAATATTTGGATTTGAAAAGACCCAATGTCATTAACATATAAAAGAAAAATGACTGAGTCATTACTCTCCAAATTGTGATTTCATATATGAATCTAGAACTCCTCAGCCTTTGTACATGAAAGCATGTGTGTGTTAGTGTGTGTGTGTGTGTGTGTGTGTGTGTTACATTTTGTTTCTATGGTATGGTTCACAGTTCTATAAATAGTTGATCAAAACCATAGTTTAACAGTTTTTTCCTTATGCTATGTTTTATTGAGCTCTACATTTTTCTTTGCTCCCCTCCTTGCTTCTTTTATCCTTTACAGCACTCCCCCAAAGTTTCCATGCTCCAAATTTAATCAGGATATCTTGTCTTTTTCTACCTCCCATGTAGATTAGATCCATGTATGTCTCTCTTAGGGTCTTCTTTGTTGTCTAGGTTACCTGGGGGTTGTAAATTGTAGGATTTTTTTTTTTTTGCTTTATGTCTAAAATCAACTTTTGAGTAAGTATATATGATATTTGTCTCTCTGGGTCTGGGTTACCTCACTCAATATGATGTTTTCTAGATACATTCATTTGCCTGCAAATTTCAAGATGTCATTATTTTTATCTGCTGTGTAGTACTCCATTGTGTAGATGTACCACATTTTTCTTATCCATTCCTCATTCAAGGGACATTTAGGTTGTTTCAGGGTTCTGGCTATGACAAACAATGCTGCTATGATTATAGTTGAACACCTGTCCTTGTATCATGATTACAGTTTTTTTTAATGTAGTTTGCATACAAATCTATATCTTTACTAGGGAATAAAAAATGAAATTGTGTTGCCTTAGATCACAAAGAAATCATTAGCCGTAAATAATGGAGAGGAGGACACTTCCACAATGACTGTTGATCCTGGATGAGCCTTTATGGGGAGATCATGATGATCTGAGTGTTTTCTCTAGTAAAGAAGAATGCCAGGAAAACATGACTCCTTACTAATAGTCCCAGTGAGAAAGAGGACAGCCGATTAACAAAATAAATTCTGTGATAGAATCAGTAAGGTTAAATTCAATCGAAGTAGGAAAAGAACATTAGAGAAAATATATATGATTTAGATATGCTTTGAAATTTAAATGTTTACAAATTTGATGGGTACAAACAAAAATCAAGGAATCAACCAACACAGTAGGAGTAGAAGCAGGTAATTAAGTACAAAGAAAGATGGTATTATAAAATAGGAAAACTGCTATATGCACATGAGTACAAAGATAGTTAAAAATTTTGAAAAAAATCTGTAATTTCTGTTTGCATTTCTGATAATAAAAGAATGAGAACACATGAGTAGCTGTTTCCAGAACAAAAAAAAACAGGAAGGAAATTTAATGTGCACTAATTAATAATGGTATTATTTCCAGAAGAGATGGAATTGGCTTTAAGAGATGTGTTTCCTACTTGTTTCCTACGTATTTCATACCAGAAAAGACAGAAGGCTGACAGATTGAATCTGTGATCCACTCTGATTTCTATTTAAATTTGAAAATTTAGCATAGAATTCTCATAGTTTTGACATCATAGGTCAATATACCAAATACAAAATTCAGAATCATAGCAATAATAGATGATTAACAAATAGAAACTGTTTCAACTCTATCCACAATATTACTATGATACATTTTGTGCTATGATCAGAACAGATTTCTTTATTATTTGTTCACATATATTACACAAAAAAACCTTAAAGATTTTTTATTAATAATCCAACATAAAGAGAAAACTATAAAGGCAAATGAGGATTTATGTGTAGGTAGATTTTAATAACCAAGATTCTGCTAATATTCAAAGCTACGATAATTAACTCAACACCATATGCATAAACTGCTTTAAAATACCAAGGAAACAAACAGAATATATGAGGGAAAGATCATGATAAATGTCCTCCATGACAAAACTTGAATTTACTTTCTGTGGAAACTCTAATGTTTATAAAACTGATTATCCACCTGGTTATTCATGTGCAAACAACTAAAAGTAGATAATTTTAATATATAAAAGTAAGGTGTCAATTTTATCTGACAAAAATGTTATAAGGATGAAGTTAAAGCCGTGTAAACCTCCGTGTGAATTATATTCAAATTGCTACGTACTGTCACAGTACTAACAACGTTCTGTAAGGAAGCTATTGCTATGCGACCATGAGAGCATGGTTGAAAAGTCCCTGGTATTCATGTAAAAGCTTCTAGATAGCATCAAATAAAATCATATATACTGTGAACCTATGGCTTAAAAACTTGTTACAAGACCTCTGTTTGCAAATATTAACACCTAGTGTACACATATTAATAAGTGATTAAAACAGATTGGAAGAATTACAGACAAATATACAAGACTTGTTAAAAGTAAAGAACGCAATGTTCAGAAATCATAAACAAAATTTAAAATGACTCAACAGGCTATATAAACATGTGCGTATGTGTACATAGTTATATGCATGTAACAATGATAATTATGAAGGTAAGAATATTGAAGGTGTGGGAGGAGTTAGAGGAAGAGAAGGAAAGCTTGCAAGTAATGGAAAGGCAATATTGATGCATGAAATTTACTGAAAAAACATTAAAAATAACATCACTTAATGAAAAATTTATCAATCTGATTTCCTCTGAACTTTTCAAGCAGTTATCTGTAAAAAGTTATGGAGAAATATTGTGTTACATATAACAATATGATTTTCTCTGTTTACTTGTTGTACAAAGCAAGTATACTTTCTTTATATTTATTAATATGCACCAATATTTTTATTTTACATAGTGATAACTTTGTTAATGTCCTATGTATTAATCCCTGAAACATGAGTGTATAAAAACATCTGTATATTTAACCACACTTGAAATACATTATCTAGAACAAGGAATTTGGAAAAAGAGGTGTCTGGGATTTATGAAATATGAGTAATGTGGGATTCCCTTCTGTATGCTTCGAATATGTTTTATTACTATTGGATAATAAAGAACTTGTTTTGTGCCTATTGCAGCTCAGAATAGAGCAAGGTGGGAATTCCAAGCAGAGAAAGAAGAGAAAAGAAGGAGGAATCAGAGAGACCCCCATGTAGCTACTGAGGAGACAGATGCCCTGGGAACCTTACTGGTAAATCACGAGCCTTGTATTAAAATGCAAAATAATAGAAAAGTTTAATTCAATATGTAAGAGTTAGTTAATAGGAAGCCTGAGCTAATAGCTGAGGAGTGCTTAATTGTTGCTTGTTTGTTTTTGTTTTCCAGACAAAGTTTTTCTGTAGTTTTGGAGCTTGTTCTGGAACTAGTTCTTGTAGTCCTAATTAATACAGTTTCTGTGTGATTATTTTGGGTCTGGTTGGCCGGAATGAATGGGTAGTCTCCATCTACATATGAGTCTTGTGTATATAAGCAAGAATGATAAAGCATTTAGGCTTTGGTTTTAAGGTCAATAAATTTAACTAGTTAGATGAATACTCTTGTATACCATCTCTGAATATGAAATTTGTATGAAATGATTCAGACTTTGAACCTTTCTTTAACTAGGGGCTGATTAAATGCCAAGATATGCAAGCGCAAGTGCCCTCTGTGCCACAGTTTTACATGTTTCCATTGGTAGTTACTGTCACAAGGACTTGGCAATGTCTTATTCCCATTCTTATGTAAGGCACGCATAATATTCAAATATGGAAACCAGCATAATTTTTTTTTTTTTTTGGAAATAGGGCATGCCACTGTTTCTTTTTGAAAGTTTGCTCCAGGGCCATGTGTCTGGGAGTACAGCAGGCTTGAGTACATCCTTTGCTTCTGGGTCTCCTGGGTATATGGGCACTTTGCCAAGTCAGACAAGCTGTCTGACAACTGCTGGCTGAACTTAATTCTAAATGATCAGACAAACTCCAGTCAAATCCAGTAATTCTAAGTTTTAATTTGATGTTTCTTTGTCAGAATTATTTATTATCTAGCAATAATGCCTAGAATAAATTTATAGATTTATTCACATGAAAAATAAGTGAACTATCAATGGTAATAATTCACTTTTTTTTTCTTCTCAAGCTTTCTTGACAGAGTTTCCTTTCTGTGAGATCCTAGAGTTTTTATTACAACTGAAATATGATATACAGTGAATGGATGAGAGTAAAGTTTTGTTGGTAAAGTACTTGACTGGCATGTATAGTCAATCCCCAGTATACCCCCACCTAAAACACAAAACTTGGTATATGCCTGTAGATGCAACAGTTAGGAGGGAAAAGTCAGGAGTGCCAAAAATTTAAGATTATTATCAGTGTTTCAGGCCAGCTTGAGCGACATGGAACCCTGGCTTAAGAAAACAGAATCAAAATACCAATAAAATCATATCATATTATAAACATAACAAATGTTTAAGAAATGTGCAGAGAAGCCGGGCGGTGGTGGTGCACGCCTTTAATCCCATCACTTGGGAGGCAGAGGCAGGCGGATCTCTGTGAGTTCGAGGACAGCCTGGTCTACAAAGGGAGTTCCAGGACAGGCTCCAAAGCTACAGAGAAACCCTGTCTCGAAAAGCCAAAAAAANCAAAAAAAAAAAAAAAAAAAAAAAAAAAAAAAAAAAAAAAATGTGCAGAGAAAATTCTTCCCAAGCAAAATACACAATAAGCGTCAAAACTCAACCAAAGAACAATGAAAAAAACTTGATGGAAAGGTACACAAAAGATTTAAAGAAATACATCATCAAAGCAAATATACAAATGCAAGTGAAGAACATGCTAAGATGTTGAGTAGCACAAGCTAATAGGAGAATAATATCTAGAAGAACAATGTAATACACATGCACACAGATTACAATGGTAGATATCTAAACTACTGATAACATCTAATGCATGAAGGGAAGTGCAGCCATCTTAGTCCAGGGATTACATATGGTGATGCAAATGGGACAAGGATATTGGATGATTCTGGCAGGTTTTCCTCAAATTAGTATAATGACCAATGTCTTGCCATGAGATTTAGCAGTCAGCCTCCTTTGTATTCATGCAGAATCATTGACGTCTTATGTCCACACAGAAACTTGTGTATGGATTTATATTAAAGCTTATTTTTTTGTCACAAAACTTGAAAGTCAACAGAGTTTATACAACTTCAGCAGATATATAGATGAAAAAGCTGGCACATCCAGAAAACTGAATGTCTGACAGCTGGTCATGAGTGCCTTATTAAAATAGGAAATATATCAGCACAAATTAAAAGGAATAGAGAAATGGAAAGATGCAGAAAAGAATAAATGAATATAGTGAGGATTCCGCAGAGGTTGGAAGCCTGCTTTCCACCTGCATCTACCGCGATGGCAGTGAGGAGTAGACTGAGGAACAAGTCTGCTTGCCACCTGGGGACATGATGATTATGACCAGGTCAGGCTGCTGCCAAGAACCATATAAGAGTCCCTGGTCCTAGAGTAGCCACGGTCTGTGTTGATTCCACAGGGGAAATCTTAAAGCTACGTCTATTAAACAAAGAAATTACTGGGGCATAGCCCTTAGGAGAGCATATATGTTGTCTGCATGAAGTCCTGGGTGTGATACAAAGTACCACAAAAGAAAATCGACAACAGCAAAGCACACTAACTCTTAAAGTTCTGTGTCAGAATTATTTTACTTTATAGTAGTGCTCATGACAATTAAGACAACTGTTGGTTTTGTCCAGAGTTGCAAATATCAAGGTTCATGTTTTAATGACTGGCTAGATGAAGTTAGATGAAACCAGCTGTATGTAAGCCTCGAAAAGGGCAATTTGCTAACTTACATTAGATATATAAAGGCTTAAACAAGAGTCATTCAGGCAAGCACCTCAATTCAATTTTAAATACATTTTACACTATTGTATGAATTCCATTTTTCCTCAAAGTGTCTTTTAGTTCCCAATCACGCTTAACCTTGCTCTTGATTTGGATTATTTCATCTTAAAAATCTCATCAATACATGAGAAAAATCAATTGAAATTTAATATATACTGAAGAACATAAATAGCTGAATTCTTTCATATCGCTCACTGTTCAGTTTCTCATGAGCTAAATTACAAGCCCTTGTGTGGGGAGGAAGGGGTTTTGAGTCCATCATTGCTTGTCTGTCATTCTGAGTCGTGTACATATTTAAACAAATATTTTCTTTATTTCCTGATGGTGGTACCTTCAGGAACTCTAATATAACACAAGACAAGCACTTTGTTTTTTAAGGACAATGTGGCTCAGGGTTTCTCCCTGAGTTTTTATGTGTATTTATGCTTTTGACCATCACCTGGACCTCTCAAATGATAATCATAAAACTCTCTCTGAACAGAACATCTGTCTGCTACTTGACAGGGCACTGGGAACATCCTTCGCAATGCCCAAAGGCTCTTTCTTGACATCTGGCGGCTATCTCCCTAGCCATGTTCAGAGGCCAGAGGGTGACAGATGAGAGAATGTTTGACAACGGTACATCACCTCGCCATTCAGCATATACGCATGATGTTGGAGACACCCAGGAACTAAGACCTGGTCCCAGATTTGTTTATCCATACCACGCAATGTGGTTTAAACATGACAAATTTTAAAAATTTTGAAGAAAATTGTATTTGAGAGGGAACATAGGCAGCATGAAAGTCCATTTTTTTACAACAGTGGAAACCTTATTTACAATACCATTCTAGGATTTTGATAATTTGTTCTCTAGCAAAACATTCTACAAAAACATGAAAAAGCCTGGGTTAAAACCGGTCTCGCTGAACATAGTGGACAATGAGGACTACTGAGACCTCAAGAACAATGGCAATGGGTTTTTGATCCTACTGTATCTATTGGTTTCGTGGGAGCCTAGGCAGTTTCGTGGATGCTCACCTTACTAGACCTGGATGGAGGTGGGTGGTCCTTGGACTTCCCACAGGGCAGGGAACCCTGATTGCTCTTTGGGCTGACGAGGGAGGGGGACTTGATTGGGGAAGGGGGAGGGAAAGGGGAGGCGGCGGTGGGGAAGAGACAGAAATCTTTAATAAATAAATAAATAAATTAAAAAAACATGCCGTATAAATTCAATATCTAGTGGTAATTCAGCATCTTATAAATTGTGTATCTATTGATATCTAATTCAGAATTTATCATAAATTATCTAGGTTTCTGCATGGTTTATTAAAATGTGAACACGATTCTGTTTAATTACAGGCTTTTCTTATATATAAATAAGATTGCATTGTCTATATACTTATATACTTAAATGTACATATGACCCTGAGAATTTTACATTTTTCCCTATGTCCAAATTAATTATTAAATCTTTTATCAAAACAAATGGAATGTTTCCTGTTTCTCAAATATCATTTCCAGTAAGAGATGCGATAATGTTGAGAAATATTTTAGGGGATAATTAACATACAATCCATTAGCGCTAGCCCACTCTCTCCCAATGAGAAAGTAATACATATAGTCAACCGTGTTCACCAATGCATGCATGGCTTTGTTGAGTCAGTGATTTTTGTGTGCTTGGATGACTTCTGGCTCCGACCCTTACCTCCTCTCAGTCTCTGTCAGTGACCCTTGGCCATCTCCAACTACTCTCACTGCAAACAGACGGGCACCAATTTGTTTTCCTTATGTTTGTAAAGCCACTAGCCTGGTATGCTAATTAGAAATAAATCGCTTGACCCATAAAAGAAACGGCAGGAAACCTGAAATGAAAGCTTTATCCAACACTTCATGCTCCTTAGTGATGCCATTTTAAATGTTTCAGACAGCCTATAAATAATTAAAACCTCACCACAGCAAATTATGTCCTATTATGCAAATAAATAGCCTCCTCCCCGGTTTCATTAAAGATTCCCAATGACAAGCTGAGCCGTTTAAACTTAGCAAGGTATTGCAGTGAGGCGAGAAATCTTTCAATATATTTTTTTAATTGTTAGTGCCAAGTTTCATGTGGATTTTGACTCTAACACTTTAATTTGCATGAGCAAATAAACCTTTAATAAACCTTTTGTAAGTGGGGGGAATGCATCATTTAATTAAATTTGATTTGTTGTGAAACTATTGTGCCTCATGAATATTTAAGAACCACAAACTCTCCTTTTTCTTGAAAAGAGGACAATATTGAGCAAAGTGTTGATTTTCAAGAAGTTAATCTGACAGTGCCTGAGAAAATAAAAGTAATTAATAAATCTTACAAATTAACTTTTCAGAAATTCACAGGTTACCTCACATGTAAACAT
>NW_026067938.1:3447183-3467685 GCF_014885135.2 Alexandromys fortis | reverse complement strand
AGTTTCAGGCAGGATTTTAGCATTGATTTAAATCCATCAGTACATGGATGTTTCAAATGTCAATTGTGAAAAATTGTCAGTCTTTAAGTTTAGTGTAATTGAGGCATCTGCTTCAAGCTAAAGAGACCCCCAAGTTTTATATAGTCAGATATGAAAAATGTAAAATACTACAAAACAAAAGAAAATCATATTTTATTTTTAAAATGATATCCTGAGTAAATTGGGAGCAAGGGAACCTTGGAGGAGGGTTGAAGGGGGAGGGGAGAGGCAGGAAGAGGAGCAGAGAAAAATGTAGAGCTCAATAAAAATCAATAAAAAAATAAAGACAAAATGCTTCCTTGCAAGATGAAAGTACTATAGAATAAAGAAATGGGTCCTAAAAAATTGGCTGCTGGTGTAAAATATTCCATTTCTCTACACTGTATTCTCATGGCTTTACTTCAATTAAAACATTCTAAACTTTAAAGAGAAGTTTGATTATTTCATTGGATATTAAATTTTGAAAAAATACCACACTTTGTAGTATCCAACAGTGTTCTTATTTTTATAAAAAATGTGATTCTTTTATATTCTGAAAATAATGGTTTTACAAAATACCAACTAGATAATTTTTGTATCAATTAAGTAAGTACATTTTTAGAAAGATTCATTCATTATAAATAATATAAAATTACATTTTCCTCAAATCTAAATAAAACTTTGTCAATGTTTTCCTAAAACGGTTTTAAATGCCAATGTAATTATATACTTTTTAGTGTGAATATGCAAAGATATTTTTTCTTAAAATTGACAGCAGAGTTCTATTTTAGTTATATCAGTTAAAAATCTATCTAAATCAAAGTCATATAATCATGAAGACATTTAGCAAAATATTATATCCAAAATGTATATGTTACTTGCTAAAGGAAAGTAATATTTTAACAATTATCAAAGGAAAAATAATAATATGAACTTCATGTCCCCAGTTATGAAGTACAAGGAAATTCCCCAGAAATGAATCAAAGGATATTTGAAAGTTTAATTATATACTTTACTGTATGACACACACAGATTCTCTACAACATACTTGTTTTTTTTTTTGCCAATTTTTACTCTTTTTTTTTGTTTGTTTGTTTGTTTGTTTTACGAGACAGGGTTTCTCTGTGGCTTTAGAGCCTGTCCTGGAACTAGCTCTGTAGACCAGGCTGGTCTCGAACTCACAGAGATCTGCTTGCCTCTGCCTACAGAGTGCTGGGATTAAAGGCGTGTGCCACCACCGCCCGGCTATTCCAGTCTCAGAAAATGAGGACTACTCATTATGGATAAAGTCTTTTTTTTTCTTTTTTGCTACACATCAACTATTTTCCTGTAGGCATTTCTTCGATAATAATTATCTTGACTTTATAATAATTTCAACTTCTCAATCCTTGCTTACTCTATTCCCATCAAAATAAGTAAATTAAGAGATCAATGAATTATTCTGGCAGAGACTCCTAATATTAAGGGAAAACAGCTCCCCACAGCCCGTTAGGAACTATCCTTCCCATCACCAGTTCTAAAACCAGTAGTTTACATGTGTGTTCTTGCCGACTCCTAATTAGTCTCCTGTAGTCTAGTTTCTGCCATTGACACAGCCATGTACCATGCTTCACCAACTCTGTCTCATCTTTTCTGGGACCAAGATACAGTGTCCTTAATCTCCCTCTGTTGTTTTGTCCAAGTTTTTTTCTCAAAATACCTGATTTTTTGCAAGATTCCTCAGCTCAGCATTCTTCGGTCTGCCTGTCTGTCTCTTTCTCTTTCTCCCTCCACTGCACGTGTGTCCTTGTTCAGATCCTGTGCAATCCTCTCTTTATGGAGTTAAGTTACAGGTGTTAGGAACCTTGGCTTTTGTTCAAACGCTGCCATGTTTTCCTGTAAATCCCACATTTACTTTTTATTTTTTCAATATATTATACACTTTTATTTAAATAGTCATTCTAGTAAATTTGACAAAATGCATTGAATTATCTTTTCATGCATGCCACTATAAAAGTACTACATGGAAAACATTTCTTCATCAGATAGAAAGTGATATGTAAATTCAGTAGTTAAAAAGAGATGCTGCTAGTTAATAATAAAAATAGCCATCACCCAAGCAACCAGGGACTTTTGTTGAATTGCCAGATTTAACCAATCCAATTTAGGTTACCATACATCTAAAGTCATCAAGAGAATTAATATTTTATGATTCATCTATTTCCAAGAATTATGAGGATGTTAAAGGTGGTAGAAACACACCTGCATAATATCCTAAGCTTCCCTGGCCTCTCAAAATATTTCTTTTATCTGGAACCCGGAAGTGATTGCATTTTAGCTTAGGCACCAAGATTTATTATACAGTATCTTTCATGTGTGTCACATTTACTTTTTAATCTATTTTTTTTTGGTATCAAATCATTCAATCGCTTCTAAGAGATCTTCATCTGCGAGCTTCATCTCCTTCAGACAAGTCTTTATTTCCTTTTCTTTGTATATACTTGAAACGTTTATCTTCATCTAAATGTCCCAAGTTGTATTTGAGGTATCTGGTCTTTTGTAATAAAGAAAAAGAGTAGAGAAATTGAAGGCATAGAAACATACAGGGACACTCATAGACCTTCATATCTCTAACATATTTCTTATATCAAAGTCCTTCTCAAGCTATTGTTTGAATTAAATCTCGTATTATTTGCCTTCTTAAATGCTCTCACAGTGCAGATTTCTTGGCATGGTGCATGGCATTACTATTCTTGTGTGTTTCAGTTTTCTGCTCTACCTTAGACAATAACACATCTCACTTGCTGTTCAGCTGAATTCCCACTTGCTCTGTGGTTTTTATTCATATTGTTTTTACCATGAAATATCCCTTGCATCCCCCAGATATTAAAATAATGATTCCCTTCTCTGCTGGCTTCTGTGACTTTTCTTTTATTTTACCAACATATCCTAACATATTGCCATCGTTAGTTTTCTTCAATTGAATTGATTGTTTTCTATTTGTCTTTATAAACTCATTACACAGTGTGGCATCTGCCACATATAACACAAATCCATCACTTGCTATTATTTTTATGGATTTATTTTTAATTGTGTGTGTGAGTGTGTGTGTGTGTGTGTGTGTGTGTGTGTGTGTGTGTGTGTGATTCTGGAGATTTAGTATTTTCAAAGGCCAGGAGAAAATGTCAGATCTCCTGCACCTGGAGTTCCTGGCTATTATTAGCTGCCTGATTTGGGTGTTGAGAACCGAGTGCAAGCCCTTGTGTAAAAGACACATACCTCCCGGGCGGTGGTGGCGCACGCCTTTAATCCCAGCACTCGGGAGGCAGAGGCAGGCGGATCTCTGTGTGGAGAAATTGTTTGAATAGTATTGCTGTAAATATCACCCACCACAACTTTCTACCATTCAACAAAATGAAATATGTTTTTTCTCTTTTTAGGATTCATTCTGTCTTTGTCTTTGTCTTTCTCTCCAGTGTGTGTGTGTGTGTGTGTGTGTGTGTGTGTGTGTGTGTTCAGCCTGTCTATGAGCATGTTATTGTGTGTTGACCATGTGCAGTTCAGAAATGGATTGGAATCATCCTCTATGGCTCTTTTATCTTATTTTCATCTTATTCGTTCACACTAGAACTCTCAATCAAACCCATAGTTGGCCCATTTGCCTAGCAGCACAGTCTGCTCTGAGGATCCTCCTTTTCTGCAGTCCACAGCTGGAACTGCTCATGGGCTGACATGCCCACCTCACATTTTCAAAGCTTCTGATTAACTTTTGTCTTCCGTGCTTCTGTGACAAGTGATGTGACCAGTGAGTCAACTCCACAGCTTCCTAATTTTCTTTATACCGAAATAATTCTTTATATAACACATTGCCATTCAAGGATGTGATTTTTCTCTGCCATCGCTGCACATTCTGAGGGCCTGTACAATCAGAGGGTGGATAAAGGATAGGCAATGGTGGATGTCCTGGATGAGAAAACAATGATTTGCTTTGACAAACTTTGGCCAGCCCTCAATCAAATAGTCATTCCAACAATACATAATTGGAAGAGCACACGGAGATCGATGTGGAATTTATGTGGTAGAAACTTAATCCCTAAGCAACAGGCTTAAGAATGACAGCTTTGAATTTTGAAAGATGACTGGAAAAGGAGAATATCTTGTGAATGAATTAAAGTTATTATCACAGAAGTAAGTTTTTCGTGAAAGCAGGCTGTCTGTCTCCCATGCTTCCAGTTTGTCTTGTCTTTGCTCCTACTCTTGGGCTCCCTGTTTGTGTTTCTTCACCTGTCATGACCCCAGTGAGCTCCATCTGTCACTCTGTCTCTCTTGTCCTCACTCTATTGTGGTCTTTCTGACTTCATCTCCTCTGCTTTCACTTTAGGACGCCTTTGTGTCCCCTCTCACGCATCCTCACTGTGTCCATCTTGCTGCTGTGTTACTAACTCAGCAAGAAAGTTAGTAACTTGGGCTGGAGCTCTTGAGCCTTCAGAACACTAATCAAATGATATTGTCAGTCACCTTTGGCATCACATATCTATATCTATATATGTTTTATTTAGCCTGAAACCATTCTCTTAAATGAAGAATTTTCTCAGTCTCATAGCAAAGGATACAAAATGTGATTGAGGCTGTGGAAGCTATGGATGGAGCTTAGCAGTGAATGTCTTTAGTATATCCAAGGCTCTGAGATACATTCACATGTATAAACACAAACATAAATACACACACACACAGAGGGAGACAGACAGAGAGAGAGAGACAGACAGACAGACAGACACACAGAGAGAGAGAGAGAGACTATCCAAACTAGAGTAAAAAGTAGAAATACTCCTGTGAATTCATACTATTTTGTTTCAAAATTAGAGAGTAGGTGCTAATTTGTTTTTCTAGTGATTTGGGAAATTTTAAATACATGTATGTAGCTTAATTAGTTTCTCATCTTTGATCTCATGCAAATAAAGTGGTATTATGTATTTTTCTACTAATGCTAATATTACAAAAACCCTTATGACTAATTGATGCTTATGGGTGTTCTTGACAGAAAGTTCCAAAATGCTGTTCAGAATGAGTAGAACTAGCAACTGGACTTCTATAGAAAGCTTGGCATCTTTAAAGATAGAATTCATTGACTCTCTTTCTGTAGCACTGTCAAATATGCAAATTGAATGAGTTTTATTTTACATATCTTAATGAAAACGGATAGGACCATCTCTTTCCTTTTTTATGTGGCTTTAAATGAAGCATTTTAAGTTAAAATGAGGATTGTTTTTGTCCTGGGATAATTTTAAACATACATTTTTCTCTCCCTGATTATACCTTTTAACTGTCCATATTCTTAAGCCTGATATCAAATATTACATATTAAATGTGCACAGATTTTTACTTTATTTAGGGACAAAGGTCTGAAAAATATGAACAGCAACTATCATTGATGTGTTTGGCATTTAAAATTAACAGACCTTTCTATTTTGAAGAGAAATAATTACTGCTGAAAGCGTATTTTATATGGAATATTTTAAACTGTGACTAATTTTGATATTTAGTTGAGCTACTTACTTTCAAATTTTAGGTTTTGAGAAAAGAATATTGGCTAATTTATTGCAGGCTAAATACTTTTACTTGTCTATAAATTCATCTTCTGGAGAAAAGAGCTTTCCAAATTGATCTAACTTTGCCTACACTCTGACATAGTATATGTTAGTTTCTACTTCACTTTCTGTCATTTCTCTACCCTAATTTTTCTACTCCAATTTTCATTATATTTTATGTTTATGCTTTATAAACTGTTGCAAATTCTCTTATTTATGAACAATGCACACTTATAATTGTACAGTATACTCTAAAGACTCTAAATGAGAAACTATAGTTGATCATTCGCTTCTTAGCTTATATATATATATATATATATATATATATATATCAGTGTTTTACTATAGTATACATACTTCCAATTAATAATGCAGGACAATTTTGAAAATATAATGCGATTTGTTGTTCAACTGCAGCAAATGTTAGAACAAAGGTGTAAGATAAATTTTATATTTTTCAAGTGACATCAAGAGAGCACATTATTTATCATCAAAGTTTAACATGGATTAATATGGATTCACACATTATTATGTAAAATGATATGCAAATATTCACTCTTCCCTTTGCCAAGTTTTCCCCATGTTTATATGCTACAGAAACGTGATGCAATATCACCAACCTGAAGAGTTTTCAACAATAAAAATTCATTGCGTCACTATTTATTTTAGGATTTTACTAACATTTTAACAGGACCTGATATATGGAAATCCATGTTCTTATGATTCTGGATGCCAGAGGTCAGAAATCAAGGCATCATGGTGATTTTCACTATCACCATGCAGTCTCCAGACGGAAATCCTCCTTTGTCCATTTTAGCTTCTGATGAATCCGGGTTAGGAATATGAAGACTACTTTGTGCATCTATTTTCATATTGGTTGTCCCTTTCTCCTCTCACAAGGACACCTAGAGATTTGGGGGTCCACCATGATGATATTATATGACTTCATTTGGAGCTATTTAATTGCATCTGCAAAATCTTTATTACCAAGTAAGTCTGTCATAACCTCAAGAGAACAACGCACTCATGGTGGTTTAGAAGGCACGCTCAGTCTTTGGTTGGTTCTTTATCATCATGTAATTCAAGTCACTACCCATTCTTAGCTTTATCAAACACTAACTTATTTTCTATTCAGGTATTTTGTCATGAAAATAATACTGTGTATGTGGAATCACAAAGTATGTACCTTTTAGAATTGATTTTTTTTCCTCCCATAAAGTGGAATTCTCTATAAATTTATGCAGGCTGTTGTACATATCAATAATTAATTTCTATTTTAATTACCTGAATAGTAGGTCGTGCTAAGGTTTGAATACACTTTGTTTAATCATGTTCATTTAAGCATGTCTGTGTACCTCATAATTGTGGATAAATGAATAAATTAACATAAACATTTGTATACAGATTTTTCTTTGAACCCGTCTTTATTTCCCTGGGAATTCAATGACAATACTCAGAAAATTATTTGAAAGCTATATAGAGATGCTAGAGATCAAATTTATGAGAAAACCTATGTTCATTTTCTTCAAATATTCTTTATCCACACAGAATTTCAAAGTTAACATAAATACAAAACACTGCTTACTTTAATTTATGAACACAGGTGAATGTGTATATTTTAAAGTACTTGGCTTTTTTTTTAGTGAAAGAAGTGGCATAATGTCCATCTTGTCTTTCTTTCTTTTTTTAAACTTTAAAAAATTAAAACAAACTGTTTTTTTTATTTTACATACCAATCCCAGTTACCACTCCCTCTCCTTCTCTACCTAAGCCCCCACACACCCCCCCATCCACTCTTCAGAGAGGGTGAGGTACATTGTTCTGGGGATGGTCCAAGGATCTCCCTACTATAACCAGGCTGAGAAAGGTATCCATCCAAAGAGAGTAGGTTCCCAAATAGCCAGTACAAACAATTGGGATAAATCCCGGTGTCACTGCCAGTGGTACAGTAGTCTGCCCCAGCCACCCAACTCATATCCACGTTCAGAGGGACTAGTTTTCCACCTGTGCTATTTCCTTCCTTGTCAGGCTGGAGTTGGTGAGCTCCCATTAACTCAGGTAGACTGTTTCAGTGTGTGTACCCATCATGGTCTTGACCTCTGCTCATATTCTCTCTCCTCCCACTCTTCAACAGGACCCTGGGAGCTCAGTCCAGTACTACGATGCAGGTCTTTGCCTCTGTTTCCATCAGTTGCTGAATGAAAGTTTTATGGTGGTATTTAAGATATTCATCAGTCTGACTACAGGAAAAGACCCATTCAGGCACCCTCTCCTCTATTGCTTAGGATCTTAGCTTGAGGATTCCTTGGAATTTCTCTAGTGTCAGGTTTCTTCCAAGTCCATAATAGCTTCTTCAATCAAAATATCTCTTTCCTTGCTCTCATTTATGTCCTTCTTATCTCGACTATTCCGTTCCCTCAAGTTCTCCTCCCCACTCCAATGGAATTACAGACATCTACAGAACATTCCCAGCCACACAAATAATGTGTCTTCTTCTCAACACCTCATCGAACCTTCTCTAAAATTGACCACATACTGGGTAACAAAGCAAACCTCAAGAGACAGAAAAATTTGGAGTAACCCCCTGTATCTTATGGTTTAAAATTAGAATCAAACAGCAACACTAATTTCAAAAAGCCCACAAACACATGGAAATTTAACAGTGCTATATTGAACCATCGCTGGGTCAATGAAGAAATAAAGAAACAAATTAAAGATTTCCTAAAATTCAACAAAAATGAAGGCACAAAGTACCCAAACCTATGGGACACTATGAAAGCAGTGCTAAGAGGGAAAGTTCATAGCACAAATTGCCTATATAAAGAGAGCTCACACTAGTCTCTTAACAGTACACGTGAAAGCTCTTGAATAAAAAGAAGCAGACTCAGCAAGGAGGAGTAGAAGACAGGAAATAATCAAATTGAGGGCTGAAATCAACAAAATAGAAACAAAGAAAGCAATACAAAGAATCAATAGAACAAAGAGCTGGTTCTTTGAGAAAATCAACAAGATAGACAAACCCTTATCTAAACTAATCAAAAGGCAAATTAACTAAATCAGAAATGAAATGAGCTACATAACAACAGACACTGAGGAAATCCAGAGAATCATTAGGATATTCTACAAAAACCTGTACTCCACAAAACTAGAAAATGTAAAAGAAATGGACAACTTTCTGGGTAGATAGTACATACCTAAATTAAATCAAAACCAGGTGGGGAATTTAAATAGACCTATAACATGCAAGAAAAAGAAAGCTGTCATCAAAAGCCTCCCAACCAAAAACAGTCCATGACCAGATATTTTCAGTGCAGAAGTCTACTAGAACTTCAAAGCATAGTTAATACCTAGACTCCTCAGCTGTTTTACATAATAGAAACAGAAGGAACCTTGCCAAACATTTTTATGAGGTTAAAGTTACCCTGATACCAAAACTACCCGAAGATTCAACCAAGAAAGAGAATTACAGACCAATCTCATTCATGAACATAGGTAACATATACTTGAGCTGGGCGCTATAGTGGCACACACCTTTAATCCCAGCACAGGGGAGGCGGATGGATCTCTGTGAGTTCGAGGCCAGCCTGGTCTACAAGAGCTAGTTCCAGGACAGGCTCCAAAAATAAAAATAAAATAAAATAAAAAAATAAAGAGAAACACTGTCTCAAAAAAAAAAAACTCAATAAAATGTGGGCAAAATTATCCACTATGACCAAGTTGGCTTCATTGCAGAGATGTAGGGATGGTTCAACATAAGAATCTATCAATGTAATCTGCCATATAAATAAACCAGAAGAAAAAAAAAAGATCATCTCATTAGATGCTGAAAAAGCACTTGACAAAATCCAACACCCCTTTATAATAAAGGTCTTGGAGAGATCAGGGATACAAAGAACATATCTAAACATAATAGAAGCATTATACAGCAAAACAACAGCCAACAGCAAATTAAAAGGAGAGAAACTCAAAATAATACTACTAAAATCAGGAGCAAGACAAGACTTTCCACTCTCTCCGTATTTATTAAACATAGTTCTTGAAGTTCTGGCTAGAGCAATAAGACAACAAAAGAGGATCACGGGATTCAAATGGAAATGAAGAAATCAAACTTTTGTTATTTGCAGATGATATAATAGTATACATAAGAGACCCAAAAAACTCTACCAGGGAAATCTCACAGCTGATAAATACCTTCAGTAATGTGTCAGAATACAAGAACAACTCAAAAAATCAGTAGCCCTCCTATATACAAATGATAAATGTGCTGAGAAAGAAATCAGAGACATTTCACCCTTCATGTTAGCCACAAATAACATAAAATATCTTGGGGTAACAGTAGCCAAAGAAGTGAAAGACCTATTTGAGAGAACATTAAGTCTTTGAAGAATGAATTTAAAGAAGATACTAGAAAATGAGAAGATCTCCCATGCTCTTGGATAGGTAGGTTCAACATAATGAAAATGGCAATCCTACCAAAAGCAATTTATAGATTCAAAGCAATCCCCATCAAAATGTCAACACAATTCTTCACAGACCTTGAAAGAACAATACTCAGCTTTGTATGAGAAAAACAAAACAAAACAAACAAACAAACAAAAAAAAAAAACAAAAAACAGGATATCCAAAACAATCCTGTACAACAAAGGACCTTTCAGAGGCATCACCATGCCTGACATCAAGCTCTATTACAGAGATTGAGTGACGTCCATCTTTTCCTAATTCACCAAGTTCCACACTCATTCATCTTACTTTGGATGTACTCATCACACTGTACTGCTCTGGACTGATTAGTCATTAATTCCTTCATTTTACAAGATGTTCACAGTATGGAAGTATTTACCGTGTTCATTATTCTGGAAGTCGCCATAATGACTCTAGAGTTATTCTTGGCACTGTTAGATTTAGCTGTGTTTTCTTTTCTAAAAGAAAGCAAACTCATACACAATTTACAAGAGATCAGAATCATGGAAAAGGAACAGCTCACCACTAAATGAATACATAAATTGAGAAAGAAGTTAGAGACTTCCTAGAATGAAATGACAATGAATATACAAAATATCTAAACTTTTGTAACTCAATGATGTTGATTCTCATAACTAAGTTCCTACATTAAGGACATGTGCTCACCTATGTTCTTAACAGCATTGTTCATAATAGTCAGAATCTGGAAACAACCTAGATGCCCCTCATTCAGCCAAAGAATAGATAAAGAAATTGTGGTACATCTACACAATGGAGTACTACTCAGTGGCAAAAAAAAAAAATCTTGAAATTTGTAGGCTAATGGATGGATCTAGAAAAAAAAATCATACTGAGGGAGGTAACTCAGACCCAAGGAGACAAATATAATATGAACTTACCCATAACTATCTTTTAGACATAAAGTAAAGAAAAAGCAGCCTACACTCCACAACCTCAGAGGACCTTAAAAGAGACATACATGTATCTACATGGGAAGGAGAAATGGACAAGATTTCCTGAGTAAATTGTGAGTGTAGGGGTCATGGGAAAGGGTAGAAAGAGAGAAGGAAGGAAAGGGAGGTTATTGAACAAAAATGTATAGCTCAATAAAACACTAAAAAATGAACAAAAAATAGAGGTCACATATAAACAACTTAATAGCACAAACTAAAGATTTAGAAATAAATGAAGTCACAATACAAAGGAGTAAACATCAAGAAATAATCAAACTAAGGACTGAAATTAATCAAATAGAAACAACAAACAGGACCTATACACAGAATTCGTTAAAGAGTTAGTCTTTTGAGAGCATCAGCAAAGCAAAGTTGGCCAGTCTTTTCTCACCTGTCCATTCAAGTTCTTGAAATCTTGGATAACACAGTAAGTTAACAGAGAAGGAAGATATCAAAGTACTGATATTTGCAGATGATATGATAGTTTACATAAGTGACCCAAAAATTCCACCCAAAAAACTGCTGCCGATCAATATTCTAGCCACAGACATAGGTAGGAACAAAATTCACTCATAAAAACCAGTAGCTCTCCTTTACACAAATGACAAAATAATTGGGAAAGAAATCAGGGAAACAACATAGTTCACAATAGGCTCAAATAATAGGAACTATCTTGGGGTAAACTCTAACCAAGCAAGTGAAAGATTCATATGATAAAATCTTCAAGACATTTAGGAAAGAAATTGAGGAAGATATCAGAATGCAAAAAGACCTCCCATGTGCATGGATAAGTAGGATTAATACAGTAAAAATGGACAACCTACCAAAAGCAATCTACAAATTCAATGCAGTCCCAAACAAAATTACAACAAAATTTTTCATAGATATTGAAAGAATAATTTTTACCTTTACATGAAAACACAATAAAACTAGGATACATAAAGCAATCCTGAAGGATAAAGCTAGTGTGGATGTATCACCATCCTTAATATTAGTAAAAAGTTTGATATTGGCACCAAAACAGATGCCTTGATGGATATAATCAAAATGAAAACCAAGAAATAAGTCCTCACACATAACAATAGCTGATAATATAATATTCATAAAAGTTTATATTATATATTAAAGCTATAACATATTATACATACATTATATATATATATATGTATAAGTGTGTGCCACAATATATATGACACACACACATATATGCCAGAAACACACATTGAACCAAAAACAGAGCATCTTCAACAACCCATGTTGATCAAACTGAATGTCTACATGTAAAAATATCCAAATAGATACGTACTTTTCAACCTACATAAAAGTTAACTCCAAATGGATTAAAGAACTTAACATAAAACCATATGCAATGAACCTGCTAGAAGTGGGGAATAGCCTTGGAGTCCATGGTAGAAAGGGAAAAACTAACACTATTAGTACAGGCAATAAGATCTACAATTAATAAATGGGACCTTGGGAAACTGAAAAGCTTCTGTATGACAAAGGACACTGTCATTTGTACAAAATGGGAAAAATTTTTACCACTGAGTATTCAATCAGAGTCAAATATCTAAAATTTATAAAGAAGTCAAAATACAAGATGTCAAGAAAACAAACAACTATGTTTATTGTGCCTTCTCTTGAGAACTTTTTCTTCTGTTTGCTTATTTTGTCCAATTTCAATATGCTATTTTCGGTTTTATCATTATATTATAATATCATACTATTGTCTCTGAGAAGCCTGTTAGTTGCTAATGAGAGACAATAAGGGGGTGTATTTAGATGGGATGGGAAGTAACGAAGAACAGGGAGGAGCAGTGGGAGGAAAAAACAAACAGGATATATTATGGAACAAAAACTCCATTTTCAGTAAAAGGAAAGACAAAAGATTGTATTCTTTTTCTGGATACATAGTAGGATATGTAGTGTTTTGTTTACTTATCTTTTTCAGTGCACAAATACAAAAATTGTCAATTTATCATGCATTCTTATTGAAATAGTGCATCAATATTCATATGTAGCACTGTAATTTACATGTGTAGCCTCCATTTCTTCTGTATGATCTTAAATAAATGTTATAAAAGAACCCTTTATATATTACTTTTGTTTAAGTGGAATAAAGCATCTTTGACATTACATAACTTTAAGATTTCTAAACTGACTTTCGTGATTATAATCAGTTTAAAAGACGTTTTAGATTTCCAGAAATCTTGCATAACAGCATGACTGACTTTGAGTAAAAAAGACTTCTTTGCTTAGGGATATCTTAGTTTAAAGATTTTAGAGGGGGATGCAGGAAGGGAAAGGTAGCCACCAAAAAAACTGAAATATGGGGCATTTATTATAAAAGATCGTTCATATAGTTGAATAAAGGAACTGCCTCTTCTCTTCACCTGAGTTAAGTCAATGGCCAGTGATGGAGGAAGGTCATTGGTTAATTAATAAAGAAACTGCTTAACCTCATAGGTTAGAACATAGGTGGGTGGAGTGAACAGAACAGAATGCTGGGAGGAAGAGCAAGTGAGCTGATACGCCTTAGCTCTTCTCCAGGGCAGACACAATGAAGCTCCGACCCAGGATGGACATAGGCTAGAATCTTTCCGGTAATCACACCTTGGGGTGCTGCACTCAGTATTAGAAATGGGCTAGTTCAGGTGCGAGAGTTAGCCGAGAAGAGGCTAGATATATTGGGCCAAGCAGTGTTTGAAGGAATATATTTTGTGTGTTGTTATTTCGGGGCATAAGCTAGCCAGGCGGCTAGGAACCAAGCTGTGGAAAGAGGCCCGCAGCTTCTTCAACAGGCCAGGACATGGGTTAGAGGACACAATCTCAGTACAGGGTTGGTCTTCAGCTCCAGAGGAAAAACGGGGGATACAAATAACACTTCAGCCTTATTGAAAGAAACATTTTCCTCTATTTTACATCATTATTATGACAAATCGAATGCTTAACATATTTTATAATTATGAGACACATTTTACCATTATAATAAGATGTATAACTTCTTGTTAAACAGAAAAACCTATTGTTTTATGGATTGATTTTATAGGTAATTTATATAACTCAACTATTAGATTAAGAGCGTGTCAAAATAACTGTTAAGTATATGCTTTACCTATAATTGGCTGTAGTGATTGTAAATACTTTATCCCTCTAAGCAGCTTGTCATTAACAACTAGGAAATTTTATTTCCTAATATAGCCATGAGATAACGCGAGTAAAAATAACTAAATTACTAAAAATGTGTTCTAGTAAATACTTGCTTGTGTTTTCCTAAATGAATGTATTCTTATTTGTGTTGTCTTCATCTTCTAAACATGGCATTAAAATCATTAGAGATTTTCTCCCCAAATCCTTTTAGAGTTCTTCACATACACTCAGTGTATAGCTTCCAGGAATTGCATTCTTCTCTCAGCCTGCCTGCCCCATAGGCTAAACAGTATTGGGGAAAAGTGCCTTCCCTTTGATTGAGTTCTTTTTCACTAGGCAAAACCTTGTTGTTTTTGGACTCTTCACTTGGCTTCCAGCCGCTCTTTCCATACATTTCTCTGAGAGCACTGCCAGGGGCCTGAGATCCCTGCTAGGAGGAGATCAAACCTCCACCACAGGATCTCTTCCAGGCAGGTCAAGCTAGGTTTGAACAGAAAACCCAGGCTCCATTACAGGCAATGTTATTACTCATTTGGAATTCTTTTTCTTTCCCTTGTCTTCGTCCCTGAAAAGCAACTTCTAAGTAATTCTACTTAGTGGATTTCTAAATGGTGAAACAGGCTGCATTTCAAAAGGCTAGCAGGGGGGTGTCATTAGGGGACAAGAGCCTTCTCTACAGTTTGGTGCTGTGAAATAGAGTGGAGTGACTATGTCAGCAAGAATAAACTATGGTAAAATAACGTTAAGAAATACTTTAACATCCCATTGTCTCAGTGTGTGGGTGCAGCCCGGGTCTGAAAAAGCATGGGATAAAACAGGACTTGCTGAACATGGTGGACAATGAGGCCTACTGAGAACTCAAGAACAATGGCAATGGGTTTTTGATCCTTTTGCATGTATTGGCTGTGTGGGAGCCTAGGCAGTTTGGATGCTCACCTTACTAGACCTGGATGGAGGTGGGTGGTCCTCGGACTTCCCACAGGTCAGTGAACCCTGATTGCTCTTTGGGATGATGAGGAGGGGGACTTGATCGGGGGAGGGGGAGGGAAATGGGAGGCGGTTGTGGGGAAGAGACAGAAATCTTTAATAGATAAATAAATATTTTTTTTAAAAGAAATACTTTAACAGCAATGAAGATCATAGATATAGAAATTTAAATACAGTAGTTGAAATAAAAGTTTACCAATTAAGGTATCTACATTATTCATGTGGCCATGTTGATTTTACTTATCTTGTCTATTTCCCCAACCTTTGCTGATTGATAACTCTGGCATTGGTACTTTATGTATCCCTTTTCTGGCTCTAGAAAAGCACTTGAGGCAAGAGCTTCCACGTGTAATTCAAGCATATAAACAAATCACTCAGGAGAACTGCAATGTCAACTTATCAAGAAATTTATGACCTCATAATTTTCTTAACTCTCTCACAGCCACTGAAAATGTAAAACAACATTACGATCCTAGATAGAACTTACTTATATCTGCTGAAAGAAGAGGTAGTTGCCTCAGGCTACACTGCACTTTTTTCTAATCGCATTACAATTTTCTCCTATCTCTGTATTATCTACACATCTTTGTGATTGCATAGAGGAAGGAAGGAAGCTAAATTTCTACAGTTTTATCATTTCCTTTCAATTTTGATTATATCAGATTATAATTTATTGCTTGGGTTCGTTTATCTGTTTTTTTTTTGTTTTGTTTATTATTTATTTATATATGTGTCTGTCTGTGAGACTGCATTGCTCCATAGGCACCACATGTATGCAGGAGCCTGAGGAGAGAAGAAGAGGTTGTGGGCTCCCTGGAACTTGACTTACAGGTAGTTGGGAGTCATCTATACGCTGTGCATGGCCCCAGTCCTATCTAAGAGTTGAAAGTGCTCCTAAACACTGAGCGATCTTCCCAGCTCCTTATTTTCCTTTCAAATAGTCTCTATCAGTCAAGAAAACGTGGGGCTGATTTTCATTTAAAAATCCTTTAAATAAGCAAAACTCCAAGTATAATAGTGTCCAACGTGCATTGTACCTTTATAATTTTATTCACTTATCAAGGAAAAGCAATGTTAAGCACATGTAAGAAAATATCTTCTTTCTAAAGCAATGCCTTATATAAATGGATTCCAATGACAGAATTGTCTTAACTAAGGATTGTAGGAAAATAAAAATTGAGGTTTTACTGAAAAAGCAATTTGCTCAAAACATAGATTTCACCTTTATTACATATGTGCTCCTTGTAAAATTTTGATCAGAATTCACAAAACTTCATCATATATCTGTCTCATTATGATTATGAGCAATTTATGCTTTTGATGCCTTTCTGGTTTTTAAAAGAACAATATATTCATAAGGTATATAATGCAATTACATAAAAGAGACAATATATCACAAAATTAATAATGATATAAAATATATATACAATATATAATTAGCTGTATTTATGCTCTGGCATATTTATTTGTGTACAGTATTTTAAGATAAGATTTTATCTCTCCCCTAAGTTTATTCTAGCATGTTCGTATAAAATAATTTGAATTAAAATTAGTGACAAAAAAACTATGGATGGAGTGAAAAAAATTAGATGCTTGTTTTCTTTGTGTGATGTTTAAGTCAGGCCTTTCATAAAACATCTAATATCTTGAGTACATTGATAATTTATAATTGCCAATTACATTTATTTCAATGAAATATGAATAAGATATTCAATTATGAAATCATCTTTTAAATATGGTATTTAAAAATATAACATTTCCATTAGCTATTTGATTGTGAAATTAAAGGAAATGATCAGTTCCATGTAATACTTAATTACTTAAGTTTTTAAATATATATAGATATATCTAATATCTTTAAAATACCATTATAATTTCTTCAAAATCATATATATATACACATACATATATATCCATTTTTTCTTATCATCTTTGATGGAAGTTTTTAAACAATTTTTTGTTAAAAAGTTTCCTGGTGGACAAGGTTTCCCTTTCCTAGCGTCCTGATAATTCCTTCTCCTCACATCCCATCTTCCCGTCCCCCATCCATTTCTCACCATCACAGTTCAGAAAGGGGAAGGCCTTCAGTGGGAGTCAACAAAGCATAGCACATCAAGTTGAGGCAGTACCAAATTGCTCCCACTTCCTTCACCAAGGCTGGGAGAGGCAACCCAGCATAGGGAAGAAGTTCCCAGAAGCCAGTACAAGAAAAAGGAACAGGTCCTGATCCTCCTGGTAGGAGTCCCACAAACAAACCAAGCAGGCTTTCTAGCTGTTGGTCCAGACAGAGTCCATGAGTTCTGGTCAGCTGTCTCTGTGGGCTCCTCTGTCATGACCTTGATCCCTTTGGCTCTGATATTCTAATTTGCAATTGATTAAGGAATCATTTTTTTCTGTAATTGTGGGGAAAACATTCAAAGATAATATACCTCTTTAAAGTATAAGAATTACACTTATTATTTTATCACAGTAAGTTTGCACCTTCATATAACATTTAAGGTAATTTAAAATACCTAGCATATTAAAGAAAATATTTTTTTATTAAATGAAAATCCCAGAGTTAGGCCTGATACAAATCTTTTTTCTCTCTGCCTTCCTTCCACAAACATGATGAAACACTATTTGTGAAGACTCCACACACTCTTTTATTTCCAGGACATCGAAATATAAAGCTGGAACTGAGCTGGAGGCTTCCTCCCTGCTGGTTAGCTTTTTCATTATCACCCAAGTTGCTATGCACACTGCTGGGGAAGAAAAGTCATCAATAGTTTCCCTCAGTGGTGAACCCTGAATATTACAGTCCTGCTCTGCCTGTCAAAGTACGCCCGCTGGATCGATGGTGACAACAGATTTAATTCAGATAACAAAAGATTTCTGATTGTATTTGAGGCCACTTCCATAGGAGATTATCCATGTCTGAGAGGGTAAACCAGATCGATGAGAATTGCAGGGGCCATCGTGAGCTTCAGTGGCAAACACGCTACTAAAGTTTTGCTACACAGCCGTGTCAAACTGACCGCTATGTATTATTTCTAACCTACGCCACTGCTCTTTTCAACTTTGTCAGAAAGCCTCCCTTTCCCAGTTCTCTGAGAAAAATGACTGTTGAGTCCTTATGTCTAAATGTGAGCCTGATGTCCAAAGGCTCTGGGAATATTAATAAAGATTGGGAAAAAAAAGTCAGTTTTGGAGGGATGAGGATGAATGTCGTGAATTGTTTGTCTGGACATGACGTGACCATTGCTGCATTAATGTTTGCATTATTAGCAACTGTGTTTCCCTGCACCAAATCAACACAAGACCGAGCCTGTCAACTTTCCAGCAGAGATGGCAGAGGAATCCAGTAATCTCCAACTCAATCTGAGGAACTATGAGCATTTAATGGGTCCTAGAGGACAGAGGGGTCATTCTTCTTTTGGTGGTTTACCCAATGCTATGTGATCATCTTCCAGGAAATAACTCCATACTCATGCTCATGACAGAAGCCCATAATTAAACTCAGTGAGTCATAAACATAAGTCATGATCATAAGAGGGCATTTGTTTGGGAGAAAAGGGAACTTACAACTTTGGAAGGGGATAAGAGAAATTAGTAGGGATGAGTATGTGTGATCATGATGCATCCTAGGCATGTATGAAATTTTTTTATCAAAATATTATTGTTGTTGTTGTTGTTTTGGAAGCACTGAGTTTGATGAATGCTGCTCATAAATCTGTGGGTAGGAATTACCCACTAAAGGCAGGTACAACCTATCAGTGGCCATGCGACAAAGGAAAGAGATTCTCCCTCATCCATCAGTCATCTAGATCTGCTAGAAGTCACTCACCTAAGGGTGAGCTCAGCCTTGATGCCCAACACCCATCTAATGGAGTAAGTCACTAAACAATCCCACACCAATTTGGAGTTATGATTAATAAAATGGTTATTTATTTAAAGGGCAAAAACTTACAGATCACCATTCTAGACAACAGCCTCCTGCACGACAAGGAAAAGCATCTGATAGCCAGAAGCAGAAGACGAAGCAAGAAAGAGCAAGACCTGCCACCACGCTTTTTTTTTTTTTTTTAAGCAAATGATACCACACCCCAGGATGGGCTGGTATCTCCAAGGCTATTGGCTAAAGGAGCAAAAGTAGCTCCCACAGCACCCATCTATGCTGGGAATTTTAATTGGCTTGATCTTGGGCAGGTAACCACCATGCTTTTACTTCATGCGAATAAATGATCATGCCCTGAGCAGAAGACAGCATTCCACAGCTGTCTATTCCACTTCATCCATGGGCTCTTCCATCTCCATACATCTCCCTAAGATGTTTCCTGAACCTTGGTTTGTGATGGAAGGTGAATATTGATGACCTTCCAAGACTGAGTACTCTCAGCATGATGACCAATTAGGAATTTCTGCATTAGAAACAGCGTCTGTCAAAATAGGGCTCGGGAATTATAATCTTTAGTGAGCATTTCTAAAATAGCTTCCAAAACTGAGAGAAAAACCCAAGATACACAAGCAGTTCTGTTTATTCTCCCACAGGAGACAGCCAGCGTATAGGATGTGCAGACACAGTAAATACCACAGGATTAAAAACAATTTTGAAACTAGGTGTCCTGGCTCACACCTGTGATTAAGGTACTTAGACTGAAACAGGAGGATAGCCACCAGCTGGGCTCAATCATGAGACAATGAGTTCCAGGCCAGTCTGATCTACAGAGACCCTACTGAACAAAACTATGCCACAATCAAAAGTCAAAGCAAATAGATACCTGTGACAAAGGAATGAGCTGTAAATTATCTTTCTCTCTTATAAGCCTATTATAAGCATCAGGCTTCTATTGCCTGTATATGTTATTGAAAATTATGTTTGAAAGTGTCAAAATAAATCTGTCTTTCGCTAAATCAGAATACATTGACTAGAAATACTTAATGCAGGGCACTTTATTTCCATATTTAATCAGTATTTATTCATTATTTCTATTTGTGTCTTGATAAATGTGAAGGTAGACACGTGTGCCCCAGTGCACATGTGGAGGTCAGATTAAAAATCAATAATATTTCCAGGTTCTGGCTATTGTCCTTCAATGGAAGAATGGATCAAGAAAGTGTGGAATTTATACACATTAGAATACTACTCAGTGGTAAAAAACAATGACTTCTCGAATATTACATGCAAATGGATGGGAATAGAAAACACTATCCTGAGTGAGGTAACCCAGACCCAAAAAGATGAACATGGGATGTACTCACTCATAATTGGTTTCTAGAGATAAATAAAGGTCAGTGAGTCTATAATTTGATCTCCTAAAGAAGCTAAATAAGAAGGTGATCCCAAAGAAAAACATATAGCTATCCTCCTGATTATGGGAAGTAGA